>NC_137133.1:37216321-37223821 GCF_949319135.1 Squalius cephalus
ACGAGTAGATATCTCCTGTAATGCGGTGTGAATATATGACGGATGTTCTCTGACTCCGCAGACATGGACGAGTGTAATTTCGAGGAGAGCTGCCGGAGGGAACTGGGTAACGTGTGTGTGAACACAGAGGGAAGCTACACGTGTGTGTGTCAGGCTGGATTCAGAGAGGACCGGGCCGCGTGTGTCGGTGTGTGTGTCGTTGTATTATTCTCCTGTGTGTCTTACACTGCTTCATCATTTCCTCTGTGTCTGAAATTAATCTAGAATCAGGTTAGAGATGATGTTGAATTATTCCCTACTTGTGTGTGTGTGTGTGTGTGTGTGTGTGTGTGTGTGAGAGAGAGAGTGTACGTGACTGTGTGTGAGTGTGTGTGTGTGTGTGTGTGTGAGTGTGAGAGAGTGTGTTACTGTGTGTGTGTGTGTGTGTGTGTGTGTGTGTGTGTGTGTGTGAGTGAGTGTGTGTGTGTGTGTGTGTGTGTGAGAATGTCATTCATGATTTACTACTAATATAATTAAAGCATCCGGACTATAACCACGTTATTTGATATATTTTTAGTCTGCAGAATAAATCCTTTAATATGCAACTCCAGTCAGATTTCAGCTTCATTCCTGTTGATTTGTACATGGATGATGTGCTGTTGTGCAGATGTGGATGAGTGTGTGGAGGAGGAGCGTGTGTGTGTCGGTCGAGGGGAGTGTGAGAACACACCGGGCAGTTACAGGTGTGTGTGTCAGCATGGTTACCGTGGCAACGGCACACACTGCACAGGTGAGTGACATCACAGTGCCATCTGATGCAGGGTTTGTGAGGGGGCGTGGCTAATTGAGTGCATTAGTCCCCGCCCACTTTTTCAGTGGCATTGGTTCCGGTCCATTCATTTCTCCCATAGGGATTTTATCAAAAGTGTTCGTTAAAGCATTATAAGCTGTGGACAAAACTGACCAGCTACGAGGAGGATCAAAACAATACAAACTTTGATTTAAAGCAAAAAAATATAAGAAAATCAGACAAAAATACAAAGGTACAAAACTGTGAACTTAACGGCTTTAGTGAGGGAAAGAACTACAATCCCATGAAGCATTGCAAACAACATAATCAAGTTAAAAACTACACATTTAAAAATGTTGAGTATATACATAAACAATAAGTTTATTTCAAAATATGCATATATATTGACATTATTATTTTGAGAGTGTATAGAGAGTGGGCGGAGCTAAAGAATTATTTCTGTGCTTTTTGCTTGTTTCGACTCTCTGATTGGTGGAATTTCTCTACAGCATCATGGGAAATGTAGTTTTCACCACGAATTCCACTATTAAACACGATTACTTTAAAAAATAACACATCTGGCGGCTTCAACAGAAGCAAATACCACATATTAACAACCTCAAAACTCACAGTAGGTCTTTCTTTGAAGGTTTATAAGTAATCTTTAAAAATCAATTTCCATATGGAGAAAATGAATGGAGTTTTTACTTCCGGAACCCGACTGTTGCTCTCTACGATTCATTAAATCATAAAATGTCAAATTAAAATAAATAAATATTTTAACCAAAGCTAAAACCATAAAAAACATTGTTCATACTTAAAATAAATGTTAACTGAAATAAAATAAATATAATTTTTAAAAACTTATTTCATTTTCATTTAGATTAACTTTATGCACTAAAATAACTAGGACTAAAATACAAATTTAAAACTATATAGACATATAAAACAACTAATAAAAATGACAAAAAATCACAACAAAATCGACTAAAACATTAACAAAAATTAAAAAGAAATTATTAAAAGAAAGCTATTAATAAAGTATCTCTGTAACACTACAATAATGTTTCATTTGTTAACATTACTTAACGAACTAACAATGAACAATACTTCTACAGCATTTATTAATCTTAGTTCAAGTTAATCTCAACATTTACTAATACGTTTTTTAAGATTTGTTTACATTAGGTAATGCACTGTGAAATAACATGAACATGAACCATTTTATTAACTAACAATAATTAGTAATAAATGCTGTAAAATATATGGTTACATTTTATTTTAAGGCGTCATTGTTACAAAGTAATTATACATTTAAGTGCTGAGTAATATTAATTAACTACATGTACTTACTATAGTGTAGGATTAGGGTTTGGTTGAGGGTTAGTTGCATGTAATTATGCATAATGTACTGTTATTACTACGGTAAGTACATGTACCATATGTAACAAGGACACTGTAAAATAAAGTGTTACCAAATATATCGCTCACTGTCCATGTTAGTGAATGCGTCATCAAATATTAGAGCTGAGAGAATCTCAGGAATATAAACTAACACTGAATCTGATTGCTGATGTGTCGACGCAGATGTGAACGAGTGTTTGAGCGGAGATCACGGCTGTGACGTCAACGCTCGCTGCGGGAACATCATCGGATCGTATTTCTGTCAGTGTCTTCAGGGATACAGCGGAGACGGACACTCTTGCTACGGTCAGTGTGGGATCCCGGATCCCGGAGACTGAATGTTGGGATGATGATGATGATGATGATGATGAATAGGGATGTCAATTTACATAAATTCCCATAATCGATCACTGTTTAAATTAGCGATAATTTAATCATTAACCTCAACCCCTTTACCCCTCATCCTTCCCTCGCACTTTGTAACACATTTTCCCTTGTGGGTCAAAATGACCCGAAACCCTAAAATTATACTTTTTTTTTTTTTTTTTGTCCAGAAAGCTTATTTTATTTCATTTTGATCATGTTTTTTCAATTTTTAATGCATTTTTTTGGAGATTTAAAAATATATATATATTTACCTTTAAATATAAAGGTAGATTTGATCAATAAATAATAAATAAATAGTAATTTAAGCACATTCCTTAGTAATTTAATTTAAGTAATAGTTATAGTAATTTAAGCACTTTCAACTTAAATTCAAAATAACTCACAATTTCATTCATAACCTTTTTAATTCAGCTCAAAATATCTGACATTGGGTGTGTTTGCTGACCTCTTGTGGAAAATAATAATATAAGATGATATTTCATGACTCTATATGGCCTTATAGCTCTATATGGAGCAAATGAGCTGTTCCGCTGGGTCCTAAAGTCAGTTTGCTTCAGTATGCATTCAGAAACACATGTAGACATTATAAAATACTTTTTTGGTGAAGTTTTAGCATTTTTAAGTTTGAATTTTGAGCATTTTTAGGTTTTTCTATGTGAACTGAAACATTCCTCGCATCCCATTCATTCCTATGGGGGTCAAATTGACCCGCGAGGGAAGGATTTGTTACTTTTTTAAATTTCAACCACAAAACTCCTCGAATCCATTCAAATTTTTTTGTGTGTGTATTCGTGGTTCAAGTGTGAAAAAAGTCCTAGGGTCTTTGACCCCTCTGATGAACACTCAGATTTTTAAAAACAATTTTCAAAATGACCCGAGGGAAGGATGAGGCTTAAATCCGAAGCGGAGGGCGCTACTAAGTTATCACGGTACTTAAAGTCCCCCAGTGGTGAAAATCCAGCTTTTAATGTTGTTTATATGTGGTGTTTTTAATATGCTTTAAGACAAAGCATGTGTAAATTCATAAGTCGACAGCATTGCTGAGTATTTCCTCCTTAAAACTGCAGTGAACCAAAGACAGTCTCAAAAACACGCTTTGAAATCGCTGGTGTTTCTGACGTCACAAACTACCTTGTAACCAATCAGATCAACGTGTGATCGTCAACCAGTGGATCTCTGAGCTGAGTGAGTGGAGGCGGGGCTCATTTGCATATTCATAGAACCGCGCATATTAGATGAGGCAAGGGTGTCGAGTTACATTCAAGATATTTTAAGACATGGAGACATTTTTTTCAAGGACATTTTTTTTAAATATGTCATTTTGGGATTCAAAGATGAGTTTTAAGGGATAAAATGATCGACTACAGGGGGACTTAAACAACCACTTGCTTAACCAATACAAAAATAGGTGTAAAGCTTGGCTTTACAGTGAAAATAGGGAATATGACCATCACTTAACAAGTGCTTTTAAGCTTGCTGACATATTAGAAGTGCTTCATATCGTAAAACAATAACGGCTTTACACAAAAATATGATCTGTAAAATCATCCTTCATAACAGATAGGCTTGTGTCATCATATATTGCTGAAAGGACTAAACTAGCAGAATAAAACAAGCATATTTGTTTCAGTTAGAGACCAAACTACACCTAGTGTTTGAATGATAAATCATCACTGACGCAAGTATAAACCGTATACACACACACACACACACATGATGCTTCTGCACCACGATTCGGTTTGTAACTTCATAAAAACATTAGTAACCCATTAGCATTTCTTTATTTAGGAACAAACACAACATAAGACGATGTGTAGATTAGAGTGACATTGACAAGCTGGTTCGCTAAAGCAACTGGACTTCCAGGATCCCATCGTGCTTATTCTACCATCGAGTTTTATTGATTGAATTATCAACCATGAATTAATTGATGATTGATAACGTTGCTCTTGTGTTTGGCTTGTTCAGACGTGGACGAGTGCGCTCAGGATAACGGATTCTGTGAACACAACTGCACAAACCAGCTGGGGACTTACAGCTGCCGCTGCCGCACCGGGTACACAATCACTGCAGATCAACACAACTGTACAGGTATACACACACACACACTGCTGACTCACACACACTCACACACTGCTGACACGCACACTCTCACACACACACACACACACACACTCTCAAACACACACACACACACACACACACACACACACACACACACACACAGACTCTCAAACACACACACACACACACAGACTCTCAAACACACACTCACACTCACACACTGCTGACACACACTCACACACACACACACAGACTCTCAAACACACACACTGCTGACACACACACACACTCTCTCACACACACACACACACACACATTGCTGACACACACACACACACACACACACACACACACTGCTGACAGACACACACACACACACACAAAAGCAGACACTCACACTATCTCACACACACACACACAAGCACACACTCACACTCTCATTCACACACACACACACACAAACACACAAACAAACACTCTCACACACATACATACACACTCTCACACACACACACACACACATGCACGCACCAACACACACTCACAATCACACACACACTTTACACATGTGAATCACATTTATGAAAATGAATGTTTACAGTTTATTTTAAGGTATTTGTGTTATACATTTAATTAGTGAGTAGTAATAATTAACTTACTATAGGGTTATGGTTAGGATTATGGTGTGGTTAAGGTTAGTTGCATGTAATTATGCACAATTTATAGTACTATACATGTAACAAGAACACTGTAAATTAATTTTATATGTATTTTTTATTTTACAAAATCATTTTTTATTTAAAAGATAAAATATTTTAAATTCAGTTTACTTTATTACAGTTTATATTAATTTTATGTAGTTCCTTTCAATTCAGTGTAGCTCGACTGAATTAAATTCAGTGCAATGCAAATGAGTTCACTTCATTCAGTTTAATTCAGTTCTGTTCATTCACTTCAGGTGAATTAAACTAATCTCCTCGTGTACTTTATTAGTGTATTTGTTATGCCAAAACATGTATTTATTTGTGGTCAGTGAAAGTGGTGCGCAATGGACTAAAAAGTGTGTGTGTGTGTGTGTGTGTGTGTGTGTAGATGTGGACGAGTGTGTGAGCAGTCATGACACCTGTGAACAGACCTGCACAAACACACTGGGGTCGTTCCTCTGCTCGTGTGGAGACGGGTACCAGCTTCACATCGATGGACACAGCTGTGTGGGTCAGTTACATTTCACAGTACACTCAATTAAACCAGGGGTGTGTGCTCTCTCTCTCTCACACACACATACACACACACACACACACTCACACACACGGACCCCCAAATATGATAATCCTAGTGCGAGGGACCCCTATCCTAAAATGTGAAAGGCTGCTATATATATATATGGTTACTATGGCAGTACGGGCGGAAACCAGGGATAACGTAATTGACAGACGACAAGTTACAAGGGACGGGCACTATTTAAATTTGTGAATTTCTCTGAATTTACAAATTCTTGAAAACATTTAGGATAATGTAGGCACACAATTGAAAGAAATATATAACACTGTGCAAGTGGTTTTTGGATATTTGTACAAAATTCTTACATATTGTACCTTTAAAGAGTTGTACCCTTCTGTGCTGGAGCTTATTTTCTGTGTGTGTGTGTGTGTGTGTGTGTGTGTGTGTGTGTTATAGACATCGACGAGTGTAAGCTCCAGAACGGCGGCTGTTCTCACGAGTGCTCGAACACAGCAGGCGGTCACGCGTTCACTGCCCCTTCCCTCTGATACTGGACCATCACAACACAGCCTGCGTCAGTACGTCTCGCATGCCTGAGCTAGAGTACGCAGGGGTGGACTTACTGATTTGGGGGCCCTAAGCGATTCCAGGTATGGGGCCCCAGCAGTCAAAGCTTTTTTTTTTCTACATTGTTGTTAGGATCTTTAAAGGTCTATAAGAGGGAACGCAGCATTCAGATATCACTCTACTGCTGGTGGACTGGTGCAGCAGAAAGAACCATGAATAGAATACACAAGTGTTGGAAACTAGGGCTGCACGATACTGAAGAAAATTGTGATATGCGATAACTCTTTAAATAATGCGATATTCGATATGCGATACGATAATGCTTAAAGTGTGTAAAATAAACTTAAATTATCTTTAAAACATATTTAAAATTATATAACCTACACTCACCTAAAGGATTATTAGGAACACCATACTAATACTGTGTTTTACAGAACTGCCTTAATTCTACGTGGCATTGATTCAACAAGGTGCTGAAAGCATTCTTTAGAAATGTTGGCCCATATTGATAGGATAGCATCTTGCAGTTGATGGAGATTTGTGGGATGCACATCCAGGGCACGAAGCTCCCGTTCCACCACATCCCAAAGATGCTCTATTGGGTTGAGATCTGGTGACTGTGGGGGCCATTTTAGTACAGTGAACTCATTGTCATGTTCAAGAAACCAATTTGAAATGATTCGAGCTTTGTGACATGGTGCATTATCCTGCTGGAAGTAGCCATCAGAGGATGGGTACATGGTGGTCATAAAGGGATGGACATGGTCAGAAACAATGCTCAGGTAGGCCGTGGCATTTAAACGATGCCCAATTGGCACTAAGGGGCCTAAAGTGTGCCAAGAAAACATCCCCCACACCATTACACCACCACCACCAGCCTGCACAGTGGTAACAAGGCATGATGGATCCATGTTCTCATTCTGTTTACGCCAAATTCTGACTCTACCATCTGAATGTCTCAACAGAAATCGAGACTCATCAGACCAGGCAACATTTTTCCAGTCTTCAACTGTCCAATTTTGGTGAGCTCGTGCAAATTGTAGTCTCTTTTTCCTATTTGTAGTGGAGATGAGTGGTACCCGGTGGGG
>NC_137133.1:37233821-37278821 GCF_949319135.1 Squalius cephalus
AGTTGAAAACTAAAGATTCATAACACTATATTCACATCGGTTGTACAAAGGTTTGGGGTCGGCAAGATTTGTTTAATGTTTTTAAAAGAGCCTCTTCTGCTCATCAAGATTGCGTTTATGTGATTAAAAATACGGCAAGAAAATGTGAATTATTATTAAAATGTAAATCAGCTGTTGTCTATGTGAATATATAGTAAAGTGTAATTTAATCCTGTGATCAAAGCTGAATGTTCAGCATCATTACTCCAGTCTTCAGTGTCACATGATCCTTCAGAAATCACTCTAATATGAGGATTTTATGCTCAAGAAACATTTATGATTATCATCAGTGTGTGCTGTTGTTTGCTGTGTTTGCAGGATAAACCAGGCGCGTGTGTATCTGCAGGCGTATAGAGTGGGATACAAGATCCAGTGTCCCGACAAAACCACAAGATGAACCACAAAACAACAACGCCAAGTCGAGTAACAAACACTTACAGGGAGCCAAACACAACACAGACACACTCACGGCAGAATAAACATTCTTCATTGACCCTGATTTAACATTCATGATATTTGATGTTTCCCTCATTAAAAAAACATTGTTTCCTTCATCTCAGTTGCATGAGATTTTGTGACACAAACAACTGAGCTTGATTCGGTTGTAATGAAGGAATGTGAAGAATAAAAAGCCACACACAGGGTCTTCGAAAACTGACAATTATAGGGAAAGGTGAAAAATTAATTTTTCAATAAAATAAATAAATACGACATAAATCAGAAAAATTTCTTTTCGTTTTTATTCTAACGAGCAGATGCCAGAATTCTGCCTCTAACACCCAGATCATTATCCAGAAACAACTCACATTTAATTTAGAACATCATTAAAGTCATTTTTTAGAAACATTTAATATTTCATATGCAAGCTAATGGTAAAGTTGAGTAATTTTGTGGTAAATAGGCAAAAAAGTACCACATATCCCCCTCAACAGCATAAATGTGTAGTTTAGAAGTAAAAATATTATATATTTGTATACATTTAAAAAAATAATAATAATTTTTATACAGTCAGTAAATGTGTGGGTTCTGATGGAAATCTTAAAATGTTCTTCACACTAATTTTTTTTTTTTTTTTTTTTAAATGTTCTTTAGAGAAGCAAAAATTATTTTATGGCATCGCTGCAAAAAAAATAAATCCTGGAATCTTTATTTTTAAGAGTGTGTGATTGTGTATATTGGCTTTTGCATGTGTATTATTATTATTATTATTATTATTATTATTAAACTAATAAAGATATTTTTGTGACTTTTAATTCGTTGTGTGATCCTCTTTGAACTACTTTGCAAATGTTTAAACAACAAAGGAAGCAAAACCTTTTTAAAATGCTGGTCACTGCTCACTTCTGTTTACATCAGCAGTGTGAACGTGCTGAGGGTCAAAGTCGCAAGAACATCCATAAGTAGCCTACATAATCAAATTCACGAATATTACACCATTTAAACATTATCAATAACACATAGGCTACTGAGTTACTAAAACACTCTTTTGTCAAAGAATACACTTGTTTGTTCACAGTTTGAACGTTCTTGTTTCCATTTGTTTAATTTGAAGATCTGAGGTGAATTATCCATTGTTGCTTTTACAGCTACAAAGCTGGAGCACTAAATGATATTCAAAGTCACATTACACGCTTTTAGCATTAAATAAAGCACATAAACAGTCCCTGAGATCATCATCGCCACACTTTGTGTTTGTTGTTCCAGCGCGACGTCGCAGAAAAATAGAAAGCGTTTCTAAACTAGAATCGTCGCGTGTCGCCGTCGCGACTGGTTAGGTTAGGACAAACACTCTGATCAACATGGAGAAGAACCTTTTATCGCGTGTAGTTAGTCATCGACTCAGGGGCGTAGAATTTAGTAGGGACGCTAGGGACGTGTCCCTACCAATATCCAGTGACACTGATATGTCCCTGTCAATAATTTCGATCAAAACTTAATGTTGTCCGGTTGTGTCTTGTGTTTTTTTTTTATGCCTTAGGCTTATTTTATTTAATCAGGAAACATCTTATTTAGATTAAAATCTCTTACAAGAGCGTTCTGAGAAAAATCCGCAATTCACGGTACACAAACGGTTAATATCTGAGTCCCGCCTGCTAACACACATCGCTAAACTGATTGGCTTTGTTTTTTTTTTTTCTAACTTGTGAGAGGCTCTGGTGTGAAGCGGCAATGCTCCTCCGAAGGAAACCTATGCGGTAAGCTAGGGAGGAATCAACAGTTCTGTGCACAAAAATGCGGGACAAATCAGCTTTTACTACTGTATTACAATCGCGGGATAAGCGAACAATCGTTAGTTTTAGAGAGAGAGAGAGAGAGATTGTGTATGCCTAAGTGTGTGTGTAACACTACATTATAGGGACAAATGTCACCACAAAGATGGCAATATCCGAAATACTTGTCCTTGTGGGGATTTATTTATTTATTTATTTTTGGAAAACAGCTGAAAATGTAAAAATGCAGAAAGTTTTCTGTGATTAGGCAGGGTTAGTGTAGGGGGATATAATATACCGTTTGTACAGTATAAAATCATTGTCTGTAAAAAGTCCCCATAAAACATAAAAACACAACATTGCTTGGTCTTGCAGGGATTAAAGTTCTCCGTCGCTACGACGGATTTCCGTTAATTGCGGGTTCCAGTCTGTCCTTAAAGTCTTAAATTCACTTTTCATAATTTTAAGGCCGTAAATAGGCTTATAGACTTCGCTCATGGTCCACTCCGGGTTTTCCAATTACCGCACTCTAAAAACTGCTGGGTTAAAAAATAACCCAACCTTAACCACACCGCTGGGTCACTATTGGACAGAACACGCGCTGGGTTGGTTTGACCCAAGTGCTGGGTTTTACCATTTAACCCATATTTCTGGGTCATTCATTTGACTCAACCAGTGGGTGAAATTAACCCTCTTGCTGGGTTAAGTCTTACTCATGTGCTGGGTTATTTCTTGTCTCATTGCCTTAATAAAATTAGTAACAAATATTTGTTATATTACGAATGTAAAATAATTATTATCTCTGTAATACAATAAACCAGAGAGGCCACAGTATATGTGATTTCAATCTCATTTAATTTTTTTTTAATTTTATACATTTCTTTAATACTTCTCGTTATTGAATAAAAATGTTACTCAATGTCAAAGGTCTGACATGTCCCCCTCATTTCATCCCTGAGGCACAGAATGTGCAGCAATTCACCAGTCATCTCATTTTGTAAATATTCAACCATGTTGGTCCTCACCTGTTGATTACACAAGTCAAGTAGAGTCATCTTTAATTATATAGCACTTTTTACAATACAGATTGTATCAAAGCAGCTTCACAGTAATACTGTAACATGAAAATAATACAACAAAGTTTGTTTCTAGAAGAAAATTGCATCATCGTCCACCTTAAGGCAAATCAATAATATTGTATATTAAATGTCCCCAACTAAGCAAGCCAAAAGCCAAGGCAACAGTGGCAAGGAACCAAAACTCCATCAGGAGACAGAATGGAGAAAAAAACCTTGGGAGAAACCAGGCTCAGTCGTTCAGTTCTCCTCTGGCAATCGAGCGAACAGTGTATGATTATGATTCAGGCAGCATTACAGGTCAGAGGTCAGATTGAATAAGAAAATTCAGAATATTTATCCAGTTCCATCTGGTTGGAAGTCGGAGTCATCACACGGGTATGGAGACGAGTTTGTTGAGGATCAGTCGTGTCGATGAGATGAGGCCTTCACAGGGCTGATGAGGCTGGCCCTTCAGGGATGCGTCATGGATGGGTCCAGGCGCAGGTCCACCTTCTGATCTGGATATGGCCTGGATCCGGCTGACTTCAGTAAACTTTAGAATGAACAGAAAGACAAAAATTAGCATAGATGCCATTCTTCTTATTAAATAATGAGTACATCAGGTGTTATAGGAAAGTGTCCCCGGTTCCGGCTGACCTATGCAGCCTAATAATCATTTAACTGATTTGAATAATAGAAATGTATAATGTTCTATATGAATGCCAGGTAAAAGATATGCGTTTTAGTTTAGATTTAAACTGACAGAGTGTGTCTGCTTCCCAGACAATCACTTAGAGTGTTGCAATAAAACTGACATGCAAGTTAAGTTTTTTTTGTGGAAGTATCAATTTATTATTGAATATGCAATTAAAATATTGCAAACATTAAATGACCAAATGTGAAAAACAAA
This sequence comes from Squalius cephalus, assembly GCF_949319135.1. NCBI lineage: Eukaryota > Metazoa > Chordata > Actinopteri > Cypriniformes > Leuciscidae > Squalius > Squalius cephalus. The sequence continues at coordinate 37,238,039 of NC_137133.1, forward strand.
CAAAATGTGTATTCAGTATTTGCAAACTGAATTATAGTAATAGTAATAAAAGAGTAATTTGGACAAATATTATCAACATTAAGGCATTCAAATAAAACATTACTTTATTAAAAGTAAAATATTACTGTAATGTTGATAGTGTCTTTAACGTTAAAACTCACAAACCCACAAAGCTGCTCGGTAATCTCCTGACTGGCGCTGATGGTCGCCTCGTTTAGATGTTACACACAATAAAATACTTCGGGTAGGCTATCATGTAAGTTTGCATTTTTTAAGTTTTAAATATTGACGATCATTCGTTCAACTAAACGGGTATCATTTTCTTCTCAAAACTGACGCCTGTCCATTTATTTCTCCTTTCCTCAGTCGCTGTATATAAAGATTGCAAGTCATAACCTACATAATAAAAACTAGGCTATATCAAGCTCTTGAAAGCCTTTTTTTGGCAGAAACGATGGTTCGAGACATTACAGAAAACACACGCAGACTGTGCTGGAACTTACCTCAGTCACTTCTTCTGACGAGTATTTCTAAAACTACGCCAGCAGACTTTTCACTCACAACTCTCTAGCTAGCCTACATAAGAGACTCATTTCCCGCTGATTTTACGTGCGAGCCCTGTGAGGAAAGTGCGCGTATGGATTTCATACAAAACGCTTATCTCACTTTTAAATACGCAACGTCCACAATGAATAGGCCTACGATAATTACATGATGAATTTAGAATTTAAACTGCATATTTCAAAAAGGCTGCTGACATAGCTGGTTTAATTTCAACTAAGGATTTAACGTGGCATTTTGTCAAAAATTCTAATCGGCTAGCTGTGGCTATTTAATGTTTCACAGAAATAAATAGTTACCCCTCACACTTCCATATCAAAGACTGTATGTTGAACAGTGAAATTAGCTTGGTGCTACCACCACAACTTATTAAAAATATAGGTAAACATTCATATTAACTTACCATAAAACACTGCCTGCTCCGAGTGGCGTGCTCCTCGAGTCAGAAGTGAAGAATCCAGAAAGTTCCGCAAAGAATGAAAAAAGTAACCAGTTGCTGGGTCAAAATAACCCAACCAGTGGTTTATTTGTGAATGACCCCCTTACAACTCATTTGACCCAGCATGATCAACCCAATAATGTGTTTACAGTACCCCAAACAGCCCAACTTTTTGACCCAGCACAGTCAACCCAACAATTTGTTTACAGAAACAACCCAGCATTTTTTTGAGTGCGCTCACGGAAAGTGCATGTCAGGCTACAGCTGAGCGCTGAGGTAGAACTACATTTCAGTGACACACTTATAATGCAGGTAGGGCTGGCCGATATATATCGATATAAAAAATATATCGATATATTTTTAAAATGCGATATGGAATTAGACCATATCGCATCGATATAGTTCAAATTTGCGCTGTGATCCTTGCTCCCCGCGCCGCCGCTCCTCCTTTTCCACTCTGCGTGCGTGTTTAGAGCATGTTATATTATGAGAGGCGAATCATGACTACTTCAGAAAACCCAGCACAATAGGAACTACCAGGCAGGCAGTGACATAAGTGTACGCTGAAATAAAGTTTTTCACCTCAGAAAAGCGGACTTTCTTGTCCTGTCAGCCGTTATCCTGTACTCGTAGCGCACACTCAATTGCACGCGCAAATGCGGCGGCGCGCGCTGTATATCGCCTCACTGATCAAGTGCAAAAGAAACTACGAGCATGCAACGCCGTTACGTTGTAAATTACACGAAATAAAAGTAATGCAGGTATGATTCTCATTCTATTCACCAGGAGCAGTTTCCATGTTTCATTAACAGTTATTGTTAATATTGTGTATTCACCATGGTAACTGTCGTTTCCATATTAACCCCAAAATGCCACAATTTTTCTTTGTGTTATTTTTTATATTTTTAAATGACTGTAGTGGCTCATACAGTGGCGGTTCTAGACCATTTCAACTGGGGGGGCCAAGCTGGGGCCAGTTGTACTGTTAGAGGGGTCAGTTACATTTAGACCTTATTATTGTCATATCATTTTCTGCACTGCACTGTAGGCATTAACAGGCAAAATACCATGTTTGCAATCATTCAACAATGTATTTGCATTTCCATTATATTTTTTACATTTGCATTACATATTCAGAATCAGTCATATTAACTGTATTCTACGATTTTTGTGTTTTGTTTGCAAAAAGATCAGCAAATTCATCTAGATTTAAGGCCTTTGCCCTCCTTGACTCAATAGAACACCTACATTGCTTAATCTGTCATCTGACATTGTGGACCTGAGATAGGTTTTCACCAGCTTTAGTGCATACAATATAATATACAATTAAATTATGCTTATTTTAAATGTATTGTGCAGGCTAGGTATAAAAAATATAGGAAAAAACATGATAATATGAAACGCTTCAAAACAGAGCGCTTATGCGCATCGCGGGTGCAGAATGATGTGCTCAAAGCAACGTGAGGTCACAGTGTGCAGCGCTGCGCTGCACAAGTGCGCATTTAAAAGTTCACGGCACAAAGCGAAGAAAAGTCGAGCGCACAAATCCTAGTGTATATCTGTCCAACAGTTTATTGATCATTTGTTTCTTCACAGTTTTAAATACCAGTTATTGTGCGTTTGATGCCGATTCATAGTCCTTGTGGCGTGTGAACAGGCACACGGTAGCGAGTCGTTTAAAAACAGCAACAAACATAAAATACAAATACACAAAATAAAGTCATTTTATGCAAATCCACAGCCTTTTATCTACAGATCGTGCATTATAATGTGAATCATATTGGAGAGAGTTTTACCGTGCATCCTGCTGTAACCGGAAGAGGCGCGCGCGCTGTTTGAATACTGAATGGAGAAAGATTGACAGCCGCAGAGGAGGGAAAACGAGTTTCCATAAACTTTAATTAAAGATGTAAATAGACTTTTGTCCCTCACATTAAGCTATGGAATGGCTTCAGATGACTTTGCGAAATTATAATCAGACTCTCTCAGACCCAAGTCACCCAAACTGACGTGAAAACGAGGCGCAGAAAAGCGAGCTGTTTGCATCCCTGTTTAAGTAAAAATACTCAGCACCATGAGTTTGTTGATCATATATTTTATCCTTTTTCAAACTGCCACAAACTAACAAACGGCCAGGTTCTAACGTTACACTTCTGTAATGCATTTAATACAAATACAACATATTAACAACTTTACTCACCTCTATATTTCCTTCTTTGCTTGAACTAGGCTATAATATTTGCGCAAAACGTCCACCAACTTCTGAATAGAAAAAAACCCTGCAGATCCGATTTAAACAGTCCCTCTAGGGTTACATTTGTGTTCCGTGTTGCCACTGTCTAATAACGGATGTGAAAAACAACGATAGCAAAAAATAGTTTTGTAAAAATTATTTCACACTCCACATTTAGGGGGGCCACAAGGGGGTCCAAGCTTGTTGTCACAGGGGCACTGCCCCCCCTGGCCCCCCTCTAGAACGCTCATACCAACATTGTATTAACAAAAACTAGTTTGGGACTGCTATTTAATAGCTTTAGCATAGGCCTAATGTTTATTTATTAGTACTAGTCTTTACTATTAGTCATATTCTTACAATTTATGTTAAGTAAAGGGGAAAAGTAACTTACTTGTATGTGTTAACAAATTTTGTGTAAACGTGTTATAATTTGCCTATATTATATATATATATATATATATATATATATATATATATATATATATATACAGGGGCGCAACTACACAGTTTCAGAGGGGTATGCAGCAACAATTTTGGCGCCCCCCCCCCCCCCCCCAAAAAAAACCCAAAGAAATAAAGAACTGTGCCATGTAGTCTAATGAGTGAACGAGTGATAGTTAACAGATTAAATAAGTACAAAATTGTCATTGATTAATCAAATAGAAGTATATTTCACAGTGATGAATCCACTGCTGAGACCTCTGTCCCTCTAGGGGGGATTTGGGGGCATGCCCCCCCGTAAGAAAATTTTGTGCTTTTTAGTGTTGAATTCATCAATCTGGTGCACTTTAAGAGTTCAAAATTAAAAGCTCCAACCCATATTCAGTGAGCAAATTAAACAAAGAAAAATTCAAACCTTTTTTAGTAACAGTGTCTGTCTACATTAGACTGCTACATAATAATATAATATTAGTCCCATGATAGTAATAGCCATATTTTGTAAAACAAATGCACTGAAAAATAAAGGAAACTTTCATAATTAGTTTTGTACTAATTTCTATACTTAGATGTGATTGGGCCAGCCCAGTGTCAATCAAGAAAAGAACCAATGGGCCGCTGATCTAGCCTATGTGTTTAATGAAAAATGTTAACAAAAAAAATAAAAAATAAATTTTTACTAATGTATTACAACGGCACTTACCCAGCGCCGCCAATTTAAGCAAAACAAAACAAAACAAAACGAATGGGCCGCCGATGTACTAGTTTTGTGGGCCACTGAGACAAAGACAAAAAAAAATAGCCTATTAGATGTATCGGCCCAAAAAGCACGTCGGCCCACCGGGAATCTCCTAGCCTACATGCGTGGACGTCACACTTTAAATCCTACCTGTTGCCTTTCATCGTCATTGGTTTGAACCATAGACTGCAAAAAAATACGCACCTTTACAGGGACACTGAACTCGTGAACCGCAGTCCATGAGCTGTAAGATGGCGGTAAGAGTTTTAACGTTTGACATTCGGTTTCACGCCCTTTAAACTCTGCACATTTCATGTTTTCAGCTCAAACCAACTCAGATATACATAAACAAACGTCCTTTGCAGCACATTTACTTAAAGAAATAAAACATATATTAATTAGTCCTATAAATCAGTGAAATAATTTAACTGCGTCCTGTTGGCTATATAGGCCAATTGTAGCCTATCCCTTAAAACTCATCTTTGATCACCAAAATGACATATTTAAATGTTTTTCCCTGTGAAAAATGTCTTCATGCCTTAAAATAACTTGAATGTAACTCTACTTGCTTCATTACACAGATTCATGAATTTGCGAATGAGCCTGTAAATCCATGAAATGCACAGACTCAGAGTTTGAATGAATGAATGAATGAATGAAATATTTATTTCGAACAATTAATAAAATAATAATAATAATAATAAAATTTAAAAAGACAGCAATGCGTATGAAATATCCATACAAATAAATAAACAAGTTTTAGCATGATAATCAACCTGTTCGAAAAGGGATAGAAGCCCTAGGCTTATCAAGACCTACCTCCAATAACTACCCATACCAATTCACATTCAAACAAGAAAAATCAAACATAACGTTTTAAAGGGGACATATCATGCTAAATCCACTTTTTTAGCCCTTAAATGCATTTTGTTGTATATTTGGAGTGTTTAGAAATACAGAAAAGTTGAAATTATTCTCTTCAGGTGCTTCGTTGATATCTTTATATTCTGTTTTGGCCTTATTTTTCAAGCTGTTCAGATTTTTCTGTTATCTATGACGTTTTTCGAACTATTACGTCACAGTATTTGCAGCGGAACTGCCAAATAAGGAAATTGACTTCCAGCCCAACACTTCGAGCAATCCGCCATTTTTATTTCTCGCTGCAATTTTATAGTCCAAGCTAAAAGATGCAGAAGTTACGAGAGGGTAAGTTAAAATGTTGTTGGATGTAGTAACCCACACGCTTCATTACACCGTCTAATATAGATGAACTGCTGCGCTTGTGACAGGGCGCATGTTTAACTGAAAGAACGAGCAGAGAGACCCGGTAGCGCGCACGCTCTCTCTCTCTTCGGAGCCAGGCGAAAGTGTAAACAAGACACCGTCTCCAAACTAGATGCTGTCTTGCTCTCTCTCCCTCGCACATATTAATCAAAATAAATCGACACGGTGGTAAAAGGTCGGAAGACCAAAGTTTCATGTGTAAATACAGTAACACACCATTGCGATACATCCATATGAAGACGTTGTTCTGCAGGTTCGTCGTCTTCATTTTCATCTCGCTCCGGCTCCGACTCTGGCTCGAACATGTAAGGCTGGCTGGACAAGTCTTCCGTTGTTGACATTTTGTTAATAACGTGTGAATAAAAAGTTTCTGTGCCGCTAGATAATCGTACCTCTGCTATCAAACTACAAAAATGGCCGAACGGGGTGGAGTTGAACCGAGTGTCACCTGGAGAGGGGGCGGGGTATGAAGTGTCTCAATTGTATTTAAAGAGACCGCACCAAAATGAGTTGCTCTCAGACGCACATCAGAAAAGGGGTAGAAAAGGGGCCCGTGGAGCTATAATAATGAGGAATTCAGACCCAAGCATTGCAGTTCTGCTTTATATAGACTACAAATGTATGATTTATATGTAAAAAGGAACGATTGAAAAGCATGATATGTCTCCTTTAAATAATAAAACAATTAAACATAAATTTAAATAATGCTTTATCTTAATATTAGGAAAAAAAAAGCATAAACAAATACCATTTCAAGCAGCATTTACAACCATAATGAATTATCATTCACCCTCTCCACTTCTGTATTTATCAAAAATAAAACTTTTGTACCTTTTTTTAAATTGCAACATATTAAAGGTCCCGTTCTTCGTGATCCCATGTTTCAAACTTTAGTTAGTGTGTAATGTTGCTGTTAGAGCATAAATAATATCTGTAAAATTATAAAGCTCAAAGTTCAATGCCAAGCGAGATATTTTATTTAACAGAAGTCGACTACAGTGAACGGCTCGTTTGGACTACATCCCTCTACTTCCTTCTTTAATGATGTCACTTGAACCGTTTCTTGACTAACCTCCGCCCCACAGGAATGCTCCCTCATCTCTACCGAAATTCGTTTATGTACTTGCGCACTTCTTATAACTTACTGTTTACTCAGCTCTTACGGTGATTTTCTGAAGTAAAACTGACGCTTCATCTTTTGTGTGATGTACAATAAACTTTATTAAACTCATCAGTACATGTTTGATCATCATTCAGACAGCAGACTTGTAGGCTAATAAATAATAGATACATACAAGCAGATGACAAATACGTTATAATAACCGTAATTAAACTACTAAACTATACCTGTTCCATCTCTATACAGCACTCTGACTCTGTAGGCATTATTGTCTGACTCGAAATGAACGCCGTTACTGAGAGTTTCTGATATTATCATCATTCCGTGAGATGAATTTGTCCTGAGAGACTGAGCGCGAGCTCATGAAGCTCCGCCCCCTGTGTCGTCCAGCAGCACCTCATTTGCATTTAAAGGGCACACACTAAAACAGCGCGTTTTTCTGAGCCCCAAAAAATGACAATTTAAACATGCTGTAAAAAATGATCTGTGGGGTATTTTGACCTGAAACTTCACATACACACTCTGGGGACATCAGAGACTTATTTTACATCTTGTGAAAAGGGGCATAATACGGGACCTTTAACACTTTGTTTGATCGAACTGCTCAGACCATTCCACAAAATCACCCCACAAATCGAAATACACATACTTTTGAGTTTTGTCCGAGTCCTATGTTGACTCAAATTTAAATCCCCTCTCAAGTTATAACCCCCAACCCTATCTGTAAATAACTGTTGTATGTTTCCAGGCAACTGTTTATTAATTGCTTTATAAATTAATTGAGCGGTCTTAAATTTAACGAGATCATTAAACTTTAGAGTGTGCAATTTTAAATATAGTAAATTAGTATGCTCATGATATCCTACCTTATTTACTATCCTAATTGCTCTTTTTTGTATTGTGCTTAATGTTTGTAAGGTGGTTTTGTAGGTGTTGCCCCATACTTCAACACAATAATTTAAATAAGGCAACACAAGTGAACAATACAAAATAAAAAGTGCTTTTTTACTCAATACATGCCTTGCTTTCCCCATTACTCCAATACTCTGCGCTACTTTTGTTCTAACATATTTAATATGTGGTTTCCAACAAATTTTATGATCAAGAATCACACCCAAAAAATTATTTTCATACACTCTTTCTATTTCAACATTATTAATCATAACTTTTACTTGTGTGTCGGTTTTACGATTACCAAACAGCATAAATTTGGTTTTATCTAGATTTAATGATAATTTATTTAAGTCGAACCATATTTTTAACTTATTAATTTCTGATGTGACCACCTCCAAAAGCTGATTTAGATTTTCCCCTGAACAGAATATATTAGTATCATCAGCAAAAATCACAAATTTTAAGAGGTTAGTCACCCTACATATGTCATTTATGTACATGATAATAATAATAATTCTGGACCCAATATTGACCCCTGTGGTACTCCACAGGTGATACCCAAGCACTCCGATCTGTAATCAAAGTTTAAAGGGGGGGGTACAATGGTGTTTCATGTATTCAGAGTTGTTTACAGTGTTAAAGAGATGGATTCTCATGCTTAACATGGCCAAAGTTTTTTAAAAATATTTTGGACGAATAACGGAGAATTTCTGTGCCGAAAATCTTACTTCCGGGTTGGTACAAGTTTCGGCTGGTTTTTTTTCGACCGTGGATCTAATGACGTAGATCAGAGTGGAACTCCTTATATGAGCATTTCTCCCGGAAAAGCGCGCCCGCGCACACGTCGACCAGAGGAGAGCGAGACCGCGCACATCAACGCGCTTCAACAGGAAATCATCGGCAGCGCTGCATAGTGTTCCCAAAGAACCCAGCGTTAGGAACAGTGGATACAGATTGTTTTTCCGGGGCAACGAGTTGTGTAGACTGTTTGTTCCCTGCATTTCGACGATGAATGTTTTATAAACAAAGCCCAGATCGACGGATTCTCTCTGTGGCTCTGGCTTCGCCCACACGGCCCGCCTCCAGACGCTCGTTTTTTTCCGGAAAGACTCGGTACAGCCTATCTTTCTTTTATAAATATAATAAAACTAAAGACTTTTTGGAGATATGAAGGATGCAATACTACTCTATAGGTACTCAAGATTAACAGGAGATTGAGTGAAAATGAGCATTTCACCCCCCCCTTTAATGTATGAAAACGAATGTCTAACAAATGTCAAACATTAAACTAACTTTACTTGCGTTGATGAAAGTTAATGCAGTCATATATTAAAAGTGTGCCTTAAACTGAGGTGTTTGACAAAAGGACGTGGACAGAAGATCTGAAGAAGACAACCAGACCCCCATCAGACATCAGACGAGGAAGAGACTCGTCTCATTAAACAGGTGAAACACATATAAAGTCATATAAAAATCTTATCATGATTTTTACTGAAAAAGAATGTAAAGAGATGCAGTAAAATGGGTAACACTTTACAGTCAGGTTACATGTGTTAACATCAGCATGAACACATTTCAACACGTTCTTTGATGTTGCATAAAAGGGTTTATCTTAATGATAAATCATATAGTTTTTTAGGTATTTATCCTTAAGAAATGTGTTTATTGCTTAATGAAATGAACGGAATGGAAAGACATCATAAAGAATAAAAACATCTTAAGGTTAATTCCTAAATTTACTAATACATTATTAAAATCAAAAGATGTATGTTTTAATATTATTTAATAGACATCAACTAATGAGCTGTTGTATTTTTTTTTTTTTAACTAACATGAACGGATATTAATTCTATAACAGATGTATTGCTCTTTGTTAGTTAATATTAGTTAATGCATTAAGGACATGAAATTTTATTGCAAAATATATGAAAAAATATATGTGTTTGGAAAGAAAAAGTATGAATTACCATTTTTTGTGGAAATTGTTTTATATCTGATACCGCATACATTTTTTTTTATTATACATTTACAGTGAAATATTTTTTGGAAGTAGAAAGTAAAATATTGTAAAGTGTAACATTCCTTGCATGACCGAATAATCTTTTAGGCTGTTTAAATATTGAGTTATGTTCATATGGGAGTTCATGTAACATACCATATGGATTATGACATATCAAGGCAGAAATAATCACAGAATACTTGAATTCTCAGTTATGCTTCCTTTTAGGATCAACTTTGTTTGAAATTTTTCCTAAAATTAAATGAATAATCATAATATTAAAATATTAGGCTATTATAAAATATCAAAATATATTCATATTAAAATTATATATAATACTATATTTTATAATAATTATTATAAATAATTGTCTCAGATGTTTCTCCTAAAATTTAATTAATAAATATGAATATATTAAAATATTATTATAAAATATTAAAATATATTGAAATTATATATAATACTATATTTTATAATAATAATTATTATTATGATTTATTTATTCATTTTAATTAGTAAAATCGAGGAAGTAAAAACAGACGCGAATGCTATCACTGGTTATGATCCAGTAAGAGTGTAGAGCTATAAAATGAATATGAAGAGCAGCTCAGATCATTTGAGGAGTATATCATAATAATCTTTTAAACGTCTCATCTGTTCTTTCACAGGGAGTGAATATGAGTGCGTCCTTTAAGAAGCTTCTGGATTTGAGTTCGGGAGACTCTCACAACGCTGGAATGAAGCCAATAACCTTTGTTAGACAGGTCTGACGTTTTGTTAATTGTTGCTTAAATAAGTGATTGAACATATATGGCTGAACTGCAAATGAGCATGTGTCCAGTGTCCTGCACTTTGGTTTTGTAGAGCAGAACGACCCGTTATAATCGAATGAGGTCAACGTGAAAATATGACTCTTAAATGATTCATCATGTTAATCTACAGGACAAAATGTTTCACATAATCATTCATTAATAACATGGAACAACCTTTACTTTTAAAGTCCCCCTGTGGTGAAAATCCAGCTTTTAATGTTGTTTATATGTGGTGTTTTTAATATGCTTTAAAACAAAGCATGTGTAAGTTCATAAGTTGTAAAGAGTATTTTCTCCTTAAAACTGCAGTGAACCAAAGACAGTCTCAAAAACACGCTTTGAAATTTTACCTTGTAACCAATCAGGGGTGCGTTTCCCGAAAGCATCGTTGGCCAACTATGGTCGCAAGTTCATCGCAATGTCCATTGAACTCTATTGGTAACGACGGAACTTGCGACCATAGTTGGCCAACGATGCTTTCGGGAAACGCACCCCAGATCAACGTGTGATCGTCAACCAGTGGATCTCTGAGCTGAGTGAGTGAGTGGAGGCGGGGCTCATTTGCATATTCATAGAACCGCGCATACTAAATGAGGCAAGGGTGTCGAGTTACATTCAAGATATTATAAGGCATGAAGATTTTTTTTCCAAGGAAAAAAACGTGTAAATATGTCATGTTGGTGATCGAAGATGAGTTTTAAGGGATAAAATGATCGACTACAGGGGGACTTTAAATCACGTCACGTTGCTGAGACTCGTCACACGCTACAAAAAATGTTTTCTTACTCAGTATTTTTGTCTTGTTTCCAGTCCAAATATCAAACATTTCTTAAATCAAGATGCATTAAGTCTTGTTTTCTGGGGAAATAAATAAAAAAAGAAGTGAGTTTTTGCTTAAAACAAGCAAAATTATCTGCCAATCTGGTAAGAAAAATAATCTTGTTTCTGTTTGAATTAAGATTATTTTTCTGACCCCATTGGTAGATAATTTAGCTTTTTTTAAGCATCAACTCACTTAATTTTGATTAATTCCCCCGGAAAACAGGACATAATATCTAATGTCATTTTACTACTTTAGTAAATGCATCTTGATTTAAGAAATGTTTGATATTTGGACTGGAAACAAGACAAAAATACTGAGTAAGAAAAGCATTTTTGGCAGTGCACAACAGAATGTGTGGTGAATGGCGTTTCATGTGGACTTGTTTCAGGTCATCGCTGGATGTTTGTGTCCGAGTCTCTTGCAGAGCGACGCTCTTCCTCCTGACGCTCGTCTCAGAGCTCAGATGTTACTCCAGCACTTTGATGGAGGCAGTGTCGGTGAGATATTGTCTTTGTGGGAAATTATGATAGTTATATTACACGCACACTACAAAAGATTGGGGTCGGGAAGATTTGTTGTTGTAATTTATTCCTGTGATCAAAGCTGAATTTTCAGCATCATTACTCCAGTCTTCAGTGTCACATGATCCTTCACAAATCACTCTAATATGATGATTTGATGAACAAAAAGCATTTCTGATTATTATCAAATTATGATATTTTTGTGGAAACTGTGATAATTTTATTTCTCAGGGTTCTTTGATGAATAGAAAGTTCAAAAGAACAGCATTTATTTGAAATAGAAATATTTTATAACATTATAAATGTCTTTACTGTCACTTTTGATCATATTAATGCATCCTTGCTGAATAAAAGTATTAATTTCTGACCTCAAACTTTTGAACGGTACTATATACAGTATATATTTAATTTGAATGGCTGCATCCGAAATCGCGTACTTCCCTACTATATAGGAGGGTGAAAAACAATATAAGTGCGTCTCAATCAGCTCCCTAGTTCACTAGCTAGGGCACTGATCAGGGAGTCGGCCATTTTAAGGGCCGCCTCAATCGCAAAATCCGTCTAGTGCTCTGAAACCTTCGCTCCCTAAAAAAGTCCCACAATGCACCGCAAAAACCAGGGAGAATCGATGCTCATTATGTGTTCCCTTAACGGAAGTTAAATGACTAGATGTTTTTTTACAGTCAAACCATTATTTAATTATATTTCAGCATAAACATACATCACTAGACAGGTCATGAACATAACCTAGCTAACATTTATAACGTTGCACATTTGTACTGTAACAAGCAGAGTATTGATCATAGTTACAGTAACTAAAAAATAATGTCCGAATGATATCAGTTCTGGGGTTGTGCATAATAAAGAGTCATCCGTGTCCTAATGTGTCCGAATTCATGTACACCATATACTGATTCACTGTCATGTGACCTGTGATGCTCACGATCTGATTGGCTGTCTGGCCGCTTCACTCTTTAGGTTCATACACTGGGTCCTGTGGATCGATGTACGTGAGAAACACTATAGCAAAGTTTATTTCGCTGCGGGACGGAGGAATCCCATCCAGTCCGGAGCAAGTCTTCATCACTGTTGAAGCCCAGAGAGGTTTGATGGTACGATCCGATTTATGTTGTAAGCATGTAATCAGATTACTTTTTCAAGTAACTAGTAAACTAGTAAAGTAACACATTACTTTTTCAATTTACAACAAAATATCTGAGTTACTTTTTCAAATAAGTAGCGCAAGTTACTTTTTCACATTTATTGGCCTACAGCTCATGTTGAGAGAAATAAAGTGAGGAGGTGTTGTGTGTGTGTGTGTGTGTGTGTGTGTGTGTAAACATGATGGTTATTGTAGTTCTAGACTAAATGTGAACATGCATTTGCTCATCTCACTTGCACGAAAACATTCAGTATTCCTCAAAATTAATAAAAACAGTGAAATGCAATCTCAGAATTGTACGCAAAACTTTTATAATTAACTATATTAAATTACACAAATATACTTTATGTATTTAATGTCACTTTATTAACCAATGTCTTTGCTGCTGACCTTCAATGATCTAATTCAACTATACTAATGAGCAAAAATTACTTTAGATTAGATTTAGAAATAAGAGTGTTGAACTTCTTCTCCTGTCTCCTGTTGCTCTGTAATCCAGAATGGCTGAAAGGTTTGTTTGAGCGGCGCCCTCTACTGTACAGGAGTAAACATGCATTTACATCAGCCTGAGGATTATTCACTTCACTTTTGCTGTGAAAGGGCCTTTACATTTGCCAAAAATAGAACTTTTTTTCTTGTTATTAAAAAAAAAAACAAGCTAGCCCAGCTGAGAAAAAGTATTGCAAAAGTAACATAACGCATTACATTTCATAAAAAGTAACGCAATTAGTTACTTTTTTTGGGAGTAATGCAATATTATAATGCATTACTTTTAAAAGTAACTTTCCCCAACACTGGTTGTAAGAGCTTCAGTTGGGTGATTGATGTACGCAGGTGATGATGCGACTGCTGTGTCAATCAGAGGGCGTGTCTTCGGTTATGATCCCAGACCCCGCCCCTCACTCTCTGACACGCCTCCTGGAGTGGATGGGCATGGTCCCGGTGCCCTATCGGCTTCAAGAACAGTGTGGGTGGAGCTTGGAGAGGGCGGAGCTTAACAGAGTAATCCAGGCAGCGGGGGGGCGGAGCTCTCCACAGGCAATTTATATCAGTAACCCTGGCAACCCGACAGGTACGGGACAGTATATTCATGATGACTTTGCTGGTGGTTTAATACGCAGCATCACTGTGTATATTGTGATGATTGTAATGCACCTTTTATTTTGTAATGCACCTTACACTGGTGGTGGTTGAGGAGAGACCCCTGATATGATTGTAAAGCGCTTTGGGTGTACAGTAGTACATATGAAAGCGCTATATAAATGCCTCATTCTATTCTATTCTATTCTATTCTTTATTTGCCCATTGTAAGTCATTGCCATGTAAGTCCCCCTGTGGTGAAAATGAAACACGCTTTGAAATCGGTGTTGTTTCTTACGGTTACCTTGTAACCAATCAGATCAACATATGATCGTCAACGAGTGGAGCTTCTGTGAGTGAGTGGAGGCGGAGCTCATTTGCATATTCATAGAACAGTGTATACTAAATGAGGCAAGGGTGTCGAGTTACATTCAAGGAAAAAATACTTAAATATATAATTTTGATGATCAAAGATGAGTTTTGAGGGATGAAATTGTTGACTACAGGGAGACTTTAATTATATTTCTGAGAAGTACATAAAAAGTAAGCTGAAAGTATTAACATTTAAAATAAGTATATTAATAGCACACTTTTTTGTAAGGGTATTCTATGACACCTAGAGGGAAGTATGAAAAATGAATGAAAAATATCATAGTGTCTCCACAAAGAACCATAATACCGTGGTAGTTTTTGTAAGTGAATTGATATATTGTGATGTTAAATTGCAGGTTGATTGTGTGTGTTTTACAGGGCACGTCCAGTGCAGAGAGTCCATCGAGGATGTGATTCGCTTCGCTGCCGACGAAGATCTTTTCTTGTTGGTCAACGAGGGAAGTGTTTAGAGTGAAATCTTCATTATCTGCTTTGGTCACGTTTGTTTTCTTTGTAATCATCTCTTTATTGGGTTGCAGGTTTATCAGAACACAGTTTTTGCGGACGGCTCAGAGTTCGTGTCCTATAAGCGTGTTCTGGCTGAGATGGGATACCCTTATTCTGAGAGCGTTCAACTGGCCTCGGTTCACTCGCTCTCCAACGGCATCATGGGAGAGTGAGTTTTATGATGTCAGAGCTAATAAAACCAATTTAAAGTTATCTTCTTACTATCTCGTCTCTGATTAAACTTCATGAGCAGAAACAGTGTTAGAGTCTGAATCAGTTTAAACTTCAAAATTCAAAATTCTGATTCAACCGAGTACATTTGCATTTAATAAATACACAAATGTTCAAAAGTTTGGGGTCGGGAAGATTTTTATTGTTTGTGAACGATTCTCTTCTGCTCAAGGCTGCATTTATGTGCTCAAAAATACTGTGAAAATTGTGAAATATTATTCTAATGTAAATCATCTGTTCTCTATGTGAATATATAGTAAAGTGTAATTTATATCCTGTGATCAAAGCTGAATTTTCAGCATCATTACTCCAGTCTTCAGTGTCACATGATCCTTCAGAAATCACTCTAATATGATGATTTGCTGCTCAAGATGTCCATTTTGATTTAATGTTGAGTATTATGTTGGTCTATGTTCATTATAATGACCTTAATTTAACAGTAAAAGGCTGCTAATTCAATGCTGTTCAATGTGCTTGATGCAGGTGTGGTTTCAGGACGGGTTATATGGAGCTGGTGAACGTCGATCAAGCTGTGATGTTATACACTGATACGCTTCTGACGGGAGATTTGTGCCCTCCTGTGATTGGTCAGATCGCTCTTGATGTCATGGCTGATCCGCCCCGTCCTGGAGAACCTTCCTACACTTTATACACACAGGTACATGCAAAAACATTTATATTTATAATTTACATTGTTTAATAATATGATTATTGAATATTTAATATGATTCTTATTAATAATACATGTAAAGATTAGAAGAGACTCTGTATTCCCACACAACTGTAAAGGGTTGATTAAACATTACTTAATGTGTACAATAAATATGTATTTTTTAAGTGTGTGTGTGTGTGTGTGTGTGTGTGTGTGTGTGTGTGTGTGTGTGTGTGTGTGTGTGTGTGTTTAGGAGGTGGCGTCTAGGCTAAAGACTCTGAAGTGTAACGTTTCCAGGGCTGTCGAGTTCATTAATGATCTTCCGGGATTCAGCTGTTCATCAGTTCAGAGCGGAATCTTCATCTATCCGTGCCTGACTCTTCCTCACTCAGTTGTGACACACTCACAGGTACACACTCACACACACACACACACACATGTTTTAAATTGTTAAATATCTCATTAATATTAAAGTGATCGCTAGAATTTCCTGGGAAGTAAACCGTTTCCAAATTCTTAAGCGCAATTTCAAAATGTGCCTCAAAATAGTTGGACGATTGCGCATATGCTCCGTTACCTTTCCCTACCTTTACCCTAACTTTCCCGGATCCATCAACCAATTAAGCACTGGTTGTCGTGTAAACCTACTCTTAAATAGGAAGAATAATAATCAACTGAACAGGGAACAGGTGAGGTATAATCTGAAACCATGACAACTAATGAGTGGATCAAACTAAGGCAATAGCAGTGACAATGAAAACTAAGACTAAAACTAAACAAGACAGAGAAATAGAATATCACCATGACAACACCTTAGACGCCATATTGAAAAGCCAGATGAATATCAATATGTTGTTAAACAACAGTATAGTCCATTGAAAGCTGTATTTTATCCCTCACGGCCTCTTTTCCATTCTTGTCAAAAATTAAACATGGCGCTTAAACAAGGTCTACATCCTATTATTATATAATGGTGATGATTTACATTTATACATTTGGCAAATGCATTATCCAAAGCCACTCACTTTGCATTCAAGATAAACAAGGTATGCATTGCCTGACAATTTTTTTTACTGCCTGACAGTTTTCTTCACTGTATGTAAGAGAGCAGCTTGAACATTCTGTACAATATCTTCTTTGTGTTCCTTAGAAGACAGAATGTGATACAAGTTTGGAATCTCGTGAAGGTGAATTTTTTCTTTAAGGTGTGTGTGTGTGTGTGTGTGTGTGTGTGTGTGTGTGTGTGTGTGTGTGTGTGTGTGTGTGTGTGTGTGTGTGTGTGTGTGTGCAGTCTGTGGGGTCGTTGTACAGCAGGAGGTTGTTGGAGGATCAGGGTGTGTGTGTCGGGATCAATGAAGATCACAAACATTCACAGAGCTGCAGCCACTTCAGGTACAGTGACCTTTTTAGACATGCAGTCTACACACACACACACACACACACTCAACACCCTGTCACTGTGTGTGTTTGTGTGTGTTTTAGGTTGTGTGTGCTGATGCCATCAGACGAACTGGAGGAGGCTCTCCGTCGCCTTCGATGTTTTCACTTTCAGTTCCTCAAGGAATATTGTAAAATTACATTTAGTGCACCACAACAGAGTACTTAAATAAGTTGAATTAATGCACAAATTCATGTAGGCCTACAGATGAAACTGTACTTAGGTAATTCGTATTATGCTGCACATTTTCATGTAAATCATATTAGTTTGTTTTCTTTCATCGTCATGTCATTAGAAAATTGCAGCACAAACATTATGGGATATTTTATGGTGTTAGTTTGGTCAAATCATACGAATCAGTCTAATAAAATTAACATTACTCCACCCTGTTATTACTTACTCCACTCTGTTATTACTTAGTCCACTCTATTATTACTTAGTCCACCCTGTTATTACTTACTCCACCCTGTTATTACTTAGTCCACCCTGTTATTACTTAGTCCACCCTGTTATTACTTAGTCCACTCTATTACTCAGTCCACCCTCTTATTACTTACTCCACCCTGTTATTACTTACTCCACCCTGTTATTACTTTCTCCACCCTGTTATTACTTACTCCACCCCTGTTATTACTTAGTCAACCCCTGTTATTACTTAGTCAACCCCTGTTATTACTCAGTCCACCCTGTTATTACTTAGTCCACCCTGTTATTACTTAGTCCACTCTATTACTCAGTCCACCCTCTTATTACTTACTCCACCCTGTTATTACTTTCTCCACCCTGTTATTACTTAGTCCACCCCTGTTATTACTTAGTCCACTCTGTTATTACTTAGTCCACCCTGTTATTACTTAGCCCACCCCTGTTATTACTTAGTCCACTCTGTTATTACTTAGTCCATACTGTTATTACTTAGCCCACCCTCTTATTACTTACTCCACCCTGTTATTACTTTCTCCACCCTGTTATTACTTAGTCCTCCCCTGTTATTACTTAGTCAACCCCTGTTATTACTCAGTCCACCCTGTTATTACTTAGTCCACCCTGTTATTACTTAGTCCACCCTGTTATTACTTACTCCACCCTGTTATTACTTAGTTCACCCGTTATTACTTTCTCCACCCTGTTATTACTTACTCCACCCTGTTATTACTTACTCCACTCTATTACTTACTCCACTCTGTTATTACTTAGTCCACCCTGTTATTACTTAATCCACCCGTTATTACTTACAGTACTCCACTCTGTTATTACTTACTCCACTCTGTTATTATTTAGTCCACCCGTTATTACTTAGTCTACTCTGTTATTACTTACTCCACCCTGTTATTACTTAGTTCACCCCTGTTATTACTTACTCCACTCTGTTATTACTTACTCCATCCTGTTATTACTTATTCTACCCTGTTATTACTTTCTCCACCCTGTTATTACTTACTCCACCCTGTTATTACTTAGTTCACCCATGTTATTACTTACTCCACTCTATTACTTAGTCCACCTCTGTTATTACTTATTCCACCTCTGTTATTACTTAGTCCACCTCTGTTATTACTTATTCCACCCTGTTATTACTTAGTTCACCCCTGTTATTACTTAGTTCACCCCTGTTATTACTTACTCCACTCTGTTATTTCTTTCTCCACCCTGTTATTACTTAGTCCACCCTGTTATTACTTACTCCACTCTGTTATTACTTAGCCCACCCCTGTTATTACTTATTCCACCCTGTTATTACTTAGTCTACCCTGTTATTACTTAGCCCACTCTGTTATTACTTAGCCCACCCCTGTTATTACTTACTCCACTCTGTTATTACTTAGTGCACTCTATTATTACTTAGTCCACCCTGTTATTACTTAGTCCACCCTGTTATTACTTAGTCCACCCTGTTATTACTTACTCCACTCTATTACTTACTCCACTCTGTTATTTCTTAGTCCACTCTGTTATTACTTAGCCCTACCCGTTATTACTTACTCAACCCTGTTATTACTTAGTGCACTCTATTATTACTTAGTCCACCCCGTTATGACTTACTCCACCCTGTTATTACCTACTCCACCCTGTTATTACCTACTCCACCCTGTTATTACTTAGTTCACCCCTGTTATTACTTAGTCCACTCTGTTATTACTTAGTCCACTCTGTTATTACTTACTCCACTCTGTTATTACTTACTCCACTCTGTTATTACTTAGCCCACCCCTGTTATTACTTACTCCACCCTGTTATTACTTAGTGCACTCTATTACTTAGCCCACCCCTGTTATTACTTACTCCACCCTGTTATTACTTAGTCCACCCTGTTATTACTTAGTCCACCCTGTTATTACTTACTCCACTCTGCTATTACTCACTCCACTCTGTTATTACTTAGCCCACCCCTGTTGTTACTTACTCCACTCTGTTATTACTTACTCCACTCTGCTATTACTCACTCCACTCTGTTATTACTTAGCCCACCCCTGTTGTTACTTACTCCACTCTGTTATTACTTAGTCCACCCTGTTATTACTTACTCCACTATGTTATTACTTAGTCCATTCTGTTATTACTTAGTCCACCCTGTTATTACTTAGTCCATTCTGTTATTACTTAGTCCACCCTGTTATTACTCACTCCACTCTGTTATTACTTAGCCCACCCCTGTTGTTACTTACTCCACTATGTTATTACTTAGTCCACTCTATTATTACTTAGTCCACCCTGTTATTACTTACTCCACCCTGTTATTACTTAGGGCACTCTATTATTACTTAGTCCACCCTTTTATTACTTACTCCACTCTGTTATTACTTAGCCCACCCCTGTTATTACTTACTCCACTCTGTTATTACTTACTCCACCCTGTTATTACTTACTCCACTCTGCTATTACTCACTCCACTCTGTTATTACTTAGCCCACCCCTGTTATTACTTACTCCACTCTGTTATTACTTAGTGGAGTAAGTAATAACAGGGTGGACTAAGTAATAACAGAGTGGAGTAAGTAATAACAGGGTGGACTATGTTATTACTTACTCCACTATGTTATTACTTAGTCCACCCTGTTATTACTTAGTCCACTATGTTATTACTCAGTCCACTCGGTTTTTATTTTGTCCACCCTGTTAATTTAATGAAAATACCAAAAAAATACTAATAATTCAGTGACTATGAAAATCTATCAATAATGTAGTACTTTAAAAAGTTAACAAAAATGCCTTTTAGGAATTTGTATCTGAAAATAAAAAATGTAATATATGTATAAGATAGCCTAATATATTCTGTACATTTTCTGATAATTTATTAACTGATATGCTTTTAAAAGGACAAAGGGGCATGATTATCTAAGAAAAAAAAACACAATGCCTCAAAATTTGAATCACAAGTATTTAAACTGTTGTTCATTTCTCTCTAACAGGGTGGACATTTCTGATATACAATTTCATTGATTTTGTTTAATAAATGGATACATTTATTTACCCGAGCTTGACCAAAAACATCTTTCAAATGTTTTTCATCAACGTATGATTACACAAAACAAAAGTGTTTTTAAAAACCCAGTTTGATTTTCTACATTTTTTGATGATGTCCAGAAGGCACCGAATACCAAGAATGACCCTGTTACATTTCTGTAATTTTATTACAGTTCGTATGGTACGTGTGCATTTCTATCGTATCCTTTAGAATGAGTCAGCTCTGAACCATCGACAGGTGAAGCGCTCCGGATCATCGATCGGTACTGATGATGTCACAGCTGCACGGAGATCGGTGCCGTTTTACCGGTGTTTATACTACATCTACATGCATGTGTCATGAGAGCTAGCGCGTGTGTAGTAACGCGTGAATGAGGGACGCGCACGCGGAAAATCCGCTCTCCGCCGCATCAGTGCAGATTCTCCGTGCGGACACGTCATCCCGGTTAGAAACGGTATACGGCAGCGGGATTTGGATGTTTCCGTTCATCCGTGTGCTGCATCAGGGCGGGATGCGATTGACGGTCCGTGCGCTTGTGTCTCGCGTGTGTCGTGTCGGTTGATCTGTTAACGGAGCGAGGAGGAGTCTCCATCCCTCCCCCTGCTCGCGCCCTCCCGTGTCTCAACCGTTACCGGGGCTTCACCGGGGGTCCCGCGGCTCTGATGGCGACGGCACCCGACCAGGACGATGTGGACCGGCGGCCCATCAGAAGAGCCCGATCCAAGAGCGACACACCGTACCTCAACGAAACCAGGCTGTCCTACACATTACAGACAGGTGAGTGTGCGCGTTCACTACTGTACTGTGGTAATATACCATGCTATTGATGGAATAGAATGATTACCATGTTCATATTGGATGGCACTCCAGTTAAAGAATGACATGACATCAGTGCATGTCTGAAAACACGTGCTTGCCTTTTACCAGAAATAGTGATCAACATAGACCTGACCAAATAAAGAAAACCATGGTAAATGCTCTTTGATGTGGTACAAAATGATTACCATATAGCCTACACATGCCATTTACTACATAGTACTCCAAGCTATTTTTTAAAAATACCATAATACACAAGTCAAAAAATAAAACAAGGTGCACTAATATACCATGTTATTTAGAGTATTTCCTCTAAAGTACTTAAAAAAAATTACAGTATTACCATAGTACATGTGCAAAAATCAAAAACATGTAATTACCATTACCAAATATTCATGTGCATAATATTTACATATTACTCCAAGCTACTTCAAAAATACCATGGTGCATTTGCATATACCATGTTGTTTAGAGTATTTACTTAAGAATACTTCAAATAATCCCAATATTACCATGGCACATGTCCAAAAACACATGCTTTTATCAGAGTAGTGTCCAAAAATAGTGATCAACATATAGACATGGCCAAATATCACAGTATTTACTTAAGGAATACCATGGTATATGAACTTTGATATGGTACTAATGAATACCATATACATGGCATTACATTTACATACTCCAAACTATACTATGGTATATATAATGGTATATACAAAAAATAAAACGGTGCATTTATATTTACCATGTTATTTAGAGTATTTACCCCAAGGTATTAAAAAAACAAACAAACAATGGTACATGAGCAAAAAACATGGTATTATATTTAACAAATACACATGTGCTATAGTAAAAGCTATAGCTTAGATATAGTACTAATGAATACCATATAGCCTACATATGCAATTATATTTAGATTGTACTCCAAACTACTTAAAAAAATACCATGGTATATATGTTAAAAAAACATGGTGCATTAATATATACCATGTTCTTTCGAGTATTTATTCCAAAATACTTAAAAAAAATTCCAATATTACCATGGCACTGAATAATTACCAGTACTATTTACATGTCACTCCAGAGTATTACAAAAATTACCATGGTACAGTGTCCAAAAAATAATACTATGGTACTAAGCGGTCAGACAGACCAAATATAATAGAGCATACCATAGTAAATGAACTTTGACAAAGGTACCAAACACACATGTGCTACTATATTTACATATTACTCCAAGCTACTTCAAAAATACCATGGTGCAGTGGCTTATACTATGTTATTTATATTTAGAGTATCTATTCCAAGGTACTTCAAAATATCCCAATATTACCATGGTGCATGTCTAAAAACATGGTATTACCATGGTACTGAATGATTTCCATATCCATATAGTTACATGGTAAATTCCAAATTACTATAAAGTATGTTTTGGTAAAGCTGATCCAGAGGTGTGTTCATTCAGAGATGCAGATGTTTCTTTCTGAAGGGGAAACACACACACACACACACACACACACACACACAGACTCATGAATGCACAGATATAAACTCAGCACTGTCTTCATGTGCGCCGGTGAGTCACACAGTTCAATGCGCTCATCTTAAAGAGGCTGAGAGAGTCGTGACGTGAGCGGTAAAGATTAATGACAGGCTTTATATCAGCAGTATTGTGTTTCAGATCTTGTGTTCATCCTCACCTCACTGCAAACCTGCATGACTTTACACCGTCAGAAAAAAACGTGCAAAATTTGTGCCTTATAGGTGAACAACAGCTTCACTGAAAAAATACTTGAAAAATCCTCGAAACAATTTTAAGTAAATTTTACTGCTACTATTCTGTACAACTTACCTGTTATTATCAAGTAAAATCTGCTTACTATTGAACTTAACATTCATTTGACATTTAATTGAAGTATTTAAGTAAATACTACTTAATTACAATAAATTTATTTATGTCACATAAAGAATTAAGTAACATCTACTTAACTAAGTTTAGTAAATTTAACAATTATCTTTTTACTTAAGCAATATAACACTGAATTAAATACTTGGTACACAATATACAATGACGGTAACATTCGATTGTTTTTGAGTATGAATGTGTCATTTTGAGTAGAAAATGAATCCAGATGTCATAAAATGGCAAGTTACTAAACCTAACAACAAAAGCAATGATAAAACAGTGTAAATACAGCTGGAAAACAGTGAAAAATCAACCTTATTAATTATTCATGCCCCAGTGCATGATGGGAACACCAGTATTTGAAAAACTGTGTAGGTTTTACTTAATTTTATATCGTTGAGATTTACGCTTTAATTTCTACAAGCTTGAATTTAGTACTAATATAGAATTTACTTAGTTTTTTTAATTCTTGCCTGAACTAACATTTTCACCTAGAAATTACATTCGTTTTATTTTTCTGTAGCATTTACTTCACCACAGAATCATTTTTATCAGTGAATTGTCACTGGACAGCTTTGTAACTCATTACAAGTAACTTTACTTGTACAAGTTACAAGTAAGTAATGCATTACTTTTTTAATTTACAACAAAATATCCAAGTTACTTTTTCACATTTATTGACTGACAGTTCTCCTGTCCCCATGTTGAGAGAAATAAAGTGAGGTAGTGTGTGTGTGTGTGTGTGTGTGTAAACATGATGGTTATTGTAGTTCTAGACTAAATGTGAACATGCATTTGCTCATCTCACTTGCACGAAAACATTCAGTATTCCTCAAAATGAATAAAAACAGTAAAATGCAATCTCAGAATTTTACACACAACTTTTATAATGAACTATATTAAATTACACAAATATACTTTATGTATTTATTTCTCAATTTATTAACCAATGTCTTTGCTGCAGACCTTCAAGATCTAAATCAACCATACTAATAAGCAAAAATTACTTTAGATTTAGAAATAAAAGGTTTGTTTGAGCGGCGCCCTCTACTGTACAGGAGTAAACATGCGTTTCCTTCAGCCTGAGGATTATTCACTTCACTTTTGCTGTGAAAGAGTCTTTACATTTGCCAAAAATAGTACTTTTTTTCTTGTTATTAAAAACTAAACAAGCAAGCCCAGCCCAGATGAGAAAAAGTAACGCTAAAGTAACATAACGCATTACTTTTCATAAAATGTAACTAAGTAACGCAATTAGTTACTTTTTTTGGGGAGTAATGCAATATTGTAATGCATTACTTTTAAAAGTAACACCGTCAAACTTGTCGTAGCACTTGCAGTTGCTTTTTAAAATGTGTTGGATCGGGATCACCAATGCAACACGTATAAAAGAAGGAAATCTGACGGTGAAGGATAGTGATAGTGATAGTGATGCTGGACTAATTACTTTTTGAAAGTGCATGTTTTTATAGCTTGTTATTGTGACGTCACGTGTGTGTATGAGCTGATCCTGAAGCAGTGATGGACGTCTGTGACCTACAGGCTGTTATCCTGTCAGGAAGAGTCAGTAAGTGTGTGTGTGTGTGTGTGTGACTGAGAGGTGGAAGCTGTTTCATCGCATTAGTGTTTTCAGGGCTGATCTGAGCTGATGCTCCTCACACATTCGGCTCAGTGTTCGTTCAGTTCATTTCCTTTTTTTGTTGCATTTTACAAACTCTTAAATTTACTAACTTTTTAAAAGATTAAAGTTTGAAAATCATGAACATGTCCAGTCGCTCAGTGTTCTTTTGTTAAGTATTATTTATTTACTATAGTATTTATTAATATATTGAATTATCCTTTTTTAGTATATTTTTTTAAATATATTTTCAGTTTAAGTTTTTTCAATTTTAGTAATTTTGTTGTGTGCATGTTTTTAATCATTTTTAATATGATTTTTAATTGTTTTAACAATTTAAACAAGGGTTTATGAATTCTACAAACAGCCGCTTTAACTTGAACTAACAATGAGAAACACTTCTAAAGCATTTTTTAGTCTTAGTTAATGTTAATTTCTACATAAAAGCTGTATTTGTTAACATTAGGTGATGCACTGTGAACATGAGCAAACTATGAAGAGTTGATTTTATCATTAGCTAACATCAACAATGATTATTACTGTAAATGTTGTAAAAATATATTTCGCACTGTTAGTTAATATATGAAGTAATGTTACCACTGAGAGGTGATTGTGGAGCGTCACCCATATCAACTCTGCTGAAGTGTCGGTGTATTTCACTGCTGTTCTCGTGGTTGGATGAGCTGAGAGATCAATATACTGTGAGGCCAGACACAACACACACTCATCTGATACTCACACACACCGCCTGCAGGCTGTGTGTGTGTGTGTGTGTGTGTGTGTGTGTGTGTGTGTGTGTGTGTGTGTGTGTGTGTGTGATGGGTAGGTTTAGGGGTCGGGTTAGTGTGTGTATGTGTGTGATGGGTTGGTTTAGGGTTAGTGTGTGTGTGTGTGTGTGTGTGTGTTTGTGTGTGATGGGTAGGTTTAGGGGTCGGGTTAGTGTGTGTGTGTGTGTGTGTGTGTGTGTGTGTGTGTGTGTGTGTGTGTGTGTGTGTGCGTGTTTGTGTGTGTGTGTCTGTGTGATGGGTAGGTTTAGGGGTCGGGTTAGTGTGTGTGTGTGTGTGTGTGTGTGTGTGTGTGTGTGTGTGTGTGTGTGTGTGTGTGTGTGTGTGTGTGA
This sequence comes from Squalius cephalus, assembly GCF_949319135.1. NCBI lineage: Eukaryota > Metazoa > Chordata > Actinopteri > Cypriniformes > Leuciscidae > Squalius > Squalius cephalus. The sequence goes on from NC_137133.1 coordinate 37,264,270, forward strand.
TGGGCAGGTTTAGGGGTTAGGTTAGTGTGTGTGTGTGTGATGGGTTGGTTTAGGGTTAGTGTGTGTGTGTGTGTGTGTGTGTGTGTGTGTGATGGGTTGGTTTAGGGTTAGTGTGTGTGTGTGTGTGTGTGTGTGTGTGTGTGTGTGTGTGTGTGTGTGTGTGTGTGTGTGTGTGTGTGTGTGTGTGTGTGTGTGTGTGTGTGTGTGTGCGTGTTTGTGTGTGTGTGTCTGTGTGATGGGTAGGTTTAGGGGTCGGGTTAGTGTGTGTGTGTGTGTGTGTGTGTGTGTGTGTGTGTGTGTGTGTGTGTGTGTGTGTGTGTGTGATGGGCAGGTTTAGGGGTTAGGTTAGTGTGTGTGTGTGTGATGGGTTGGTTTAGGGTTAGTGTGTGTGTGTGTGTGTGTGTGTGTGTGATGGGTTGGTTTAGGGTTAGTGTGTGTGTGTGTGTGTGTGTGTGTGTGTGTGTGTGTGTGTGTGTGTGTGTGATGGGTAGGTTTAGGGTTAGTGTAAGGGGACAGAATATACAGTTTGGACAGTATAAAAATAAACACATCTATGGAGAGTCCCCATAAAACATGAAAACACTACATGTGTGTTTCTGTGTGTAATGGTGAGAATTCAGCTCAGAATAAGCCAATCACTGAAAAGTGTTAGATGTCAGATGTATTACCGCTGTGTGTGTGTGTGTGTGTGTGTGTGTGTGTGTGTGTGTGTGTTAAAGGGACACAGTTGCATAACAGAATGGATTAAACGAATGCATTTGTCTGTGTGACGAGTCAAACTGCAGAAGGATGAGTTACAAAACACTCGTTCTGCTATTCAGAGAATCATGACCATCATTCGCTTTTCAAATACTGTCTTTCACTAGTTAAATCAGCATCCATCTGCAGTTATTCTGTAAATGAAGCCTTTTTTCCAGGAATATATAGCTATTAGGCAATCGGGTAAATGTATTGAAAATGTGTCTGGGTTGCATATTGAAAAAGGTCATATATTATTTTGCATAAAGGCAATGAAGGTGTTTTTTTATTTATCTATTTATTTATTTTTGAATGCATATTCCCACCAGATGTTTTCATGTCTTTATTTAGTTAATTAGGGGTTGCATCATGTGACCTGAACATGCTTGCATGAGATTCACCTCATTCACACACACACACACATTAACTGCACAGCTGGTTTGTGACAAAGGCACACACACAAATACACATTTTCAAACATGATTAAAGTCAAGCTTGAAACGACAGGGCTTGGTGTTCTCGCACACGTTGCCATCTGCTGGAGACTCTGAGACAGAGAGCGTTCATTCCAGTCATGCTTTGATTTATCCTAGATAATATTTCATCTGCACATGTTCTCAGCGCTGCATCTGTTCTGGGGTCAGCTTAGTGAAGCAAACACACAATGAAAAGCTCAGCTGATCAAACATCTGCACAGATATTGACAATATGAAATATGACAATATTTCCTCTTTATTTCTTAGTTTTCTAAGGCAGGAGTTTTCACTCTTTCAGACGCTCATCCTCGTGCCAGGAACGAAAAATGCAGCTTTTATTAGAATATGTGTGTAAAATATTATTTTGAAAATATTTAATTTCTGTACTGTACTGTTAAATTATTTATTTATATATTATTTTCAATAATTTATTTATTGTTTACAGTTTGCTCATTTTTTTACTCTACATTTTCCAGAATTCCCTAGCAGACCCTCTTTATACTGTGAAAAATGTAGATTATAATGTGTGAATAGTATTTGGAGAATATTTAATACTTAACTTCTATTGTTATATTATTATTATTATTATTATTATTATTATTATTTTCTACTCACTATGGTACTGTATTGATTCGATTTTATTTATTTAAATGTATTTATTTATATTAATAATTTGTTAATTTAGTTTAATCTTATTATTTAACTATTTTACTATTATTTTGAGGAAAGAAAAATAATCTGTAAATAGATAGGCTAACACAACCTGTCTAATAAATATCTTTATGGTATGTATAGTAGGGAAATACAGGGATTTTCGTTAAATCTACATAATTTATCTGACCAATAGATAAGCAGCATTTAGCAATAGGTAAATCACAGACGATATTGGGGGGAAATGGTTACCGTTATTATTTTTATTTTAGTACAGGTTTCAGACACCATTCAAAACACGGTGACGTAGGCGGGGTCTTCCGTTAGATCCGGTCTGGATTCTCTCGGTAAGGACTGTGTGACCGGAGTAAATAATACTATGGCAAAGGCTTAGCTCTCATGTCACGCTGTTTGGTAACAAAAAAAAACTGTGATAGAAGAGATGCAATATAAATAAATATAGTTAATCACTAATAATAATAGATTTGGATGTTAAAGGCTGTTTAAGTCCTACCAACGTCACGTTGCAGCATTAATATTAATGAGCCAAGCCTTCAGCATAGTAGCCCACTTAACAACGGTCCAATCAGGTGTGCCTGCTGGCCGAACGTAACGCTGGCTCATTAATATTCATAGAACAGGTTCTCGCCGTAGTAGGATCCGTGAATTTGCTCCCGTTAACGGTTGATTCCAGTCCGCGTATTTTTACGTGGACTTCACGGCATTGCGTCACGTTGATGAATTTGAAGTGATGCTGCCGAGAGGCGCATCCATCGCCCGCTTATGATAAACAAATCTGCGCCAGTCGCTGTCATTCGCGCGGAAATCACGAGCGTTGCCGAAGGATTACCGGGATTTTAAAGGGGTGATATATTGAAGAAAATACCGAATTAGGAAAGTGTCTTAAATCAGCTGGTGTATGTGTGTACATACACACACATACACACGCGCGCGCGCGCTCATACTCAGGTGGGCCAACGGTTTTTGCGCGTGTGGTCTCGCGCACAGGACGGTTTGCGCGGCTCGGCATGATCGGTAATGCACGCGCTCTTCCGTTCGGTATCCGCACCATCCCGGGGTGTGACCGATAGACACGGATCCGTCATGGCGGGTCCCGCATTCACGGGAGCGCACGGGACCTGGATCACATCTCGGTTACGGGAGGACGCATCATCTTCTTCATCATTATCATCGTCATCGTCCGCTGAGAAACCGCGCAAACGGAGAGCCTTTAACCTGGTCAGGCTACGGCAGCCCACCGCCCCCGGTAACAACAACACTCCGTTTGTGATCTCCGGTCATATCAAGCACATCTGCAGTAACTGCAGCCGCGGGAACGACATTCGGGACGGTGAGTGATGATGATGATGATGGCGATGCCGCGTATAACGGGCCAAAACTGTTTTTTAAATCTTGTTTATGCTGGCCTGTTTAATTCTTAACTAGTTAAAGGGACAGTTCATCCACACATGAAAATCCTGACATCATCAAGTTTCTTTCTTCTGTTAAACACTAAGGAAGATATTTTGAAGAATGTTTGGGCCTCATTGACATCCAGAGTATTTATCTCCCTCATAATATATATATATATATATATATATATATATACATATACATTTAATCATTTAGCAGATGCTTTTACCCAAAGCGACTTACAAATGAGAAGACAACAATATAGTCTAAGGCAGTGTGTTTTTTGTTTTTTATTTGTTATTAAATCGCTATAGAGTAGAAGAGAAGAGAAAAGAAAGTGATTGTATTAATGGATCGAGTTTTAATTACATGCTTGATTAGTGATCATATTAAATGTACTTTATTTGTGTTACAAGTACATTACAAATTCATTACGAGCGTCTTCGAAACATACAAGCAGTATACCATAAGTGTATTATATATTTGAGTAAAAAGTATATGCTCAGTAATACCTTTGGCTTATTCCAAATATTACAAATTGCACCTTTAATTTGACAACTGGCAACCAGTGCAAGTTTATGAGGAGAGGAGTGACGTGTGCGTCTCTTCGGCTCGATGAAGACACTCTTCTGGATTCTGGATCAGTTGCAGAGGTTTGACAGTGAAGCTGGAAGGAGAGAGCATTACAATAGTCCAGTCTGGAGAGAACAAGAGCTTGGACCAGGAGTTGTGTAGCTCCGATAGGAAGGGCCTGATCATCCTCATGTTGTATAAGGCAAATCTTCAGGACTGGGTAGTTTGTGGTCTGTGAAGTTTAACTCCATGGTTCCTGGCTGTCCTGAAACGAGTTATGGATGATTAACATATAGCTGAATGGAGAAATTGTGATGTAATGTTGGGTTGGCTGAGACTAGGTTTAGTTGAAGGTGATGGTGTCTGTCAGATCCCGTTGGATCATCTGTCTGGAATGAGAGGTAGAGTTGTGTGTCATCAGCATAGCAGTGATGGGAAAAACCATGTTTCTGAATGACAGATCCTAGTGATGTCATGTAGATGGAGAAGAGAAGTGGTCCCAGCACTGAGCCCTGAGGCACTCCAGTACTGCAGTAGATGTTGGGTCTTTGGGCCCTTTCACACCTACCTTGTTTGGTCCGGATTTTCTGACTTTTTAGTTTGATCCGATTCAAAATCACAGGTGTGAACCCTCCCCCAGACCACGATCCGGACCAAACAGACGAAATTTGGTCAGACGAAAAGAGGTAGTCTCGGTCCGGATCAAACTGGATCAAACACATTTTCTGTATGGTTCGCATTTACAGGAAGTTCCGGTGGTTCCCGCAGGATTGCTCGCTCTTCTCCTTTACTGCCGGCCACCATAAAATGTTCGCACAACGAGGACGTTCATTTGGCGAATGTGAACTCGCCTCGAGTATAGTCGGCGCTTCAGGGAGTAATGCCGTAATAATAACAGTATAGTGGCAACGATATGCGTCTGTTCATTCATTCCTGTCAAAGTTACCCGCCAAACTGACATCACGCTAACGTCAGACAAACGTCCATTTACAAACCAATCAATGTCGAGATGCAGCCCACATAGATGATGATGACAGGACGCAAGTGTGTCACGTAAAGTTCTTTAGTGTACTTACCGAATGTATAAAATGTATCAAACATGAACTTTGGTGCGGACCTCGGTGTGGACTTTCAGGTGTGAAAACACCCTTAGACACCTCACCACTATATGCCACACTATATACATACAGACCCTTTCCAAAAAATTTGAATATCATGGAAAAGTTTATTTATTTCCATAATTCCATTCAGAACGTTAAACTTCCATAGATTATAGATTCAGGGCCCACAACTTAAACGATTTCAAGTATTTAGTTGTTTATTTGTACATAATTTGGGCTTCCAGCTCATAAAACCCACGAAAACAGGATTTCAAAAAATTAGAATATTACATGAAATCACACAGTAATTACACAGTGATACCATGGTCATTGAACCAGGTTTTGGTTATTTTGGCAGTGTGGGCGGGTGCAAATCCTGCTGGAAAATGAAGGAAGCATGAAGTGCTCTGGAAATGTCCTGGTAGACGGCTGTGTTGAGTGGACAGCACAGTGGACCAACACCAGCCGATGACATGGCTCCCCAAACCATCACAGACTGTGGAAACTTCACACTGGACTTCAAGCATCTTGGATTGTGTGCCTCTCCATTCTTCCTCCAGACTCTGGGACCTTGGTTTCCAAATGAGATGCAAAATTTGCTCTCATCAGAAAAGAGGACTTTGGTCCACTGTGCTTTATTAAATCCAGAGTCAACGCAGCGTCTACCAGGACATGTCCAGAGCACTTCATGCTTCCTTCATTTTCCAGCAGGATTTGCACCCGCCCACACTGCCAAAAGAACCAACACCTGGTTCAGTGACCATGGTATCACTGTGTAATTACTGTGTAATTTCATGTAATATTCTAATTTTTTGAAATCCTGTTTTCGTGGGTTTTATGAGCTGGAAGCCCAAATTCTGTACAAATACACAACTAAATACTTGAAATCGTTTAAGTTGTGGGCCCTGAATCTATAATCTATGGAAGTTTAACGTTTTGAATGGAATTATGGAAATAAATAAACTTTTACATGATATTCTAATTTTTTGGAAAGGGTCTGTATATATATATTTATTACATGGCTTGGTTGAATTCTAATGTAGAATGCGATGTATTATTTCTTGATAGCAGCCGCTGCTAAGTATAACACACCGTTGCCATGATAAACAGAGCGTTGCTATGGACACAGGATTCTAACCGTAGAGACGGAACGGACTATTTTCTTTAGCGGAAGCAATACAATCGTTTTTAAATTAATAAACTCCTTTTTAAAATCAATATTTTGTGTCAAATTATTGATTTGTTTGGTGGGTAGCCATGTAATAAGTGGGATAATGTAGAGCGAGGCGGTTGTTATAGCGAATACAACCCCGAAACCGCTCTACATTATCCCTTACATAGCACAATTAAAACAACACAAGTTTACCAATGTGCTTTACAATGTGGCTTCGCGTCGGGGTCCCGATCAGCCTGTCGGGGTTGTATTCACTATAACAACCGCCTCGCTCTACATTATCCCTTACATATATATATATACTGTATATAGTTTACTTGTATATAATGTGTTTGTATAACAATATAAATACACTGTCCAAATATAATGTATTAGACAATGAATAATGTATTACAGGGCTCAACATTAAGGCTTGTCATCTGGTTAAGTTGTGCTTGAAAAAATAGGATTTTTCTCTGTTGTAAATATAATTTTTTCTGAATCATTATTCTCTTCTATCAGCTTTGACATATTTAAATCTGCATATTTGTGATATTTACCCAGAGGACATTTATTTTTACCTTTCATAAATGTTATTTCCGCCTCTAATCTTATTAAATACATGCTTTATCTTTTATTTCAAATTCTTCAATTTGATCAATAATTACTATTACTATTATAATTATTAGAATAATATTATAATTATTAGAATAATATTAGAATAATAAATAGAATTATATGAATAATAAAGACACTATAAGGCTGTTACCAATCAAATTAAATAATTTACTCTGAAAAAAAATACAACTGCATTAAATAACGTTACAAGATTGTCTTAAATAAATTTTTTTTTGAATATACAAAAAAGAAATGTTGGGGGAAAAATTATACTTTTAAACATGAAGGTGAACGTCTTAATGAGTGAGTCATTGAGTCATTCATTCAAACGATTCGTTCAAACAGCTGATTCGTTCAGGAATGAGGCAGTTGTTTATGAGTGAGTCATTGAATATTTCACTCAACCGATTCGTTCAAAACGCTGAATCATTCAGAAATGAAACATGGCTCAGTGTGACTGTGAGATGCGAAACAGCACTCTTGGTCGTGTAATGTTGCTTAACTATATCATATGTTATAAATATAAAACCTCCACACTTTAATTTTTATCACAGTATGAACTGAGTTTCTTTGTGTGTGTTGCGCTCATTTGTTTCGATTTCTCCCGACAGGCTGCTCGAACAAGCAACCTCGTCACTGCATTATACACTTTCAATCGCCACTTAGGGCCTACATTAAATGTATAAAGTCAGAGTCAATCTCGTGTTTCGGTTTTTCCTAGTTATTTTTTGTTATTGGCGTTTTAATCAGGCCACTTGTCCGGTCGGGCAAGTAAAATTCTCTTTCACTCGCCGCTTTAAAAATCCGCTTTTTCAGCTTTCAGTATTTCCATAAATTATACAGCTGCAACTTCATAAACATTTGTTTACAATTAACATTTAAGTTTAGAACTTTAATTCCTTGCACTTTTGACAATCTCATCTGTTAACTACCAACAGTAGATACTGCAGTACAACAAAAAAGTCAATGCACAGGAAAGACTCTTTAAAGGTGCAGTGTGTAAATTAGCGGCATCTAGGGGTGAGGTTGTGAATTGCACCCAACAGAAGTTACGGTGGCCGACAGGAAGTGATGTCGTCGTCTGAGACAGCAGAGAGTAGCAGTTAAACAATGAGGTTTCTTTACAAAGATAAATTAAGAAATGATGTTCACTTAATTATTCAGTAAAACGATATATTATTGTGAATATTATTGTTACTTGTTCATCATTGTGTCAGTGTTTTATTCGCTGACTTTAGCTAGCGTGAAGAACAACATAGTGATGAAACACGTTTGTCCGTTCAGGGCTCCTGTACATGTCGGCACAAAATGGCCATTTCAGTGTAAGGACCCGTGGTGTATACAGAAATGCAAACGAAATGCAAACACATAACGGTTCATTAAGTAAGGTCTTTATACACCACTGAAAACATTATGTATATGATATTGCACTTTTGTCAACAGATCCTCCTAAATATTACACAATGTACCTTTAATTGGTTACCTGACCATACACAGGGGAAAATTTTAATGGATTTAACATGGAAGTTTACTGTAAAATACTGTATGGGTTTTGGACGGAAAAAGTTACAATTATATTCAACAACACAAAACACATGTACTTTTGCAGGAAAATATTATTAACATTAGTTGTTTTTTTAGTAAGTAGAAAATATGAGTCTTGTGATTTACAGTTAACTACAGAATGTGATGCATCATTAAATATACATTTTATAATATATATATATATATATATATATATATATATATATATATAGACATATAGATATATATTTAATATGTTAAATAATTAAATTAAATACTAAATATAATAAATAATTGTAACATTTTATATAATAAATGTAAGAATTAGGTATAATAACAAATTTTATATTAAAAATATCATTTTTTGTAATAAGTACAAGGGTTTAATTTTATTGCATTATTTTAGTGTCACATGTTACCCTGATGATGCTTTATTATAGTGTGCACCATTTAAATATGTAATATATACAGTATTTTTTTTCTCAGTATTGATAATTTCTTATATTATTACACTATGCCACCAACATAAGAATGTCAAGTCAAGTGTGAACTAATATGCTTTTAAAAGGTAAATCCACGTTTTATTGTTGTTGTTTTTGTCTGTTGTTTTATGTTCTTGTATTCTGCGTTGTTGGTTATGCGTGATGACCCACATTCATCGGTCAGATGTGGAGCTGAAGTGAATGTTCAGCAGTAAAACCCTTCTGGAAAAACAAGCATCATTCTTTCCTTTTACCTTCTGCCTGTTTTAATGCGCCTGAAGCCTATTTTTACCGCGCGGTCACCGACAGCCGGTGGAGAACGCATCCAGAATGCTTCCAGTTTTCCCAGAGGAAGTTTCCAGTGATTTCAGTGCAGGAGCCATTTTTGTTGGTGAATTTAGCTTCTATTTATATATAATTTTTATATTTATATATAACACTGCCGTTCATAATTTTGGGATCGGTACGATTTTTAATGTTTTTAAAAGAAGTCTGCTCATCCAAGGCTGCATTTATTTGGTTAAAAAATACAAAAAAAAAAAAATTGTATATTGTTAAATATTAAAATCATCTGTTTTCTATGTGAATATACAGTAAAGTGTAATTTATTCCTGTGATCAAAGCTGAATTTTCAGCATCATTACTCCAGTCTTCAGTGTCACATGATCCTTCAGAAATCATTATAATATGATGATTTGATGCTCAAGAAGCATTTATGATTATTATCAATGTTGAAAAAATTCTTTGATAAATAGAAAGTTCAAAAGAACAGCATTTATCTGAAATAGAAAGGGGGGGTTAAAATAAATTAGGCTAATACTTTTATTCAGCCAGGATGTATTAAATGGGTCAAAAGTGACCGTAATTTAATGTTGCAAAAGATTTTATTTCAAATAAATGCTGTTCTTTTGAGCTGTCTATTAATCAGAAAATGATGAATTATTTTAATTTTACATTTTTTAATTTTAATTTAAATTTTTACATAACCGTTTTCAAGATTGATAGCAATGATAAATGTTTCTTGAGCATTAAATCATCATATTAGAGTGATTTCTGAAGGATCATGTTACACTGAAGACTGGAGTAATGATGCTGAAAATTACATACGTGATTATATATTTATGTATATATATTTTATACGGGAGACTGTCGCCTCCCCCTTCATCTAAGAAAATTAATGTTCTTTAAACTATTTTATTTGAGTTACCTAATGGAAAAGGTAATAAAAAAGGTCTGAAAACTTCAGCGTTTTCCTACAAACTGGGAAGAAGGGGGAAAGTCCCGAAGATAGTTGCATGAGTTTTTCCAATTACTTGATCCTAAAGGTATTTGGTCTCTGCCGCGACATTTAATACGCAATTATTCACTTACTCTCTAATCCATCTAAATTCTTTTGGCTCGTTTACTTGATTTATGAGCTTGACTTTTTAATCGCAGCTTCTGGAAATTGTTAGTGTAATCCTGCCAGTTTTATAGATTTGGTTTGTAGATTGACTTGTTAAGGGAATAATTCACCCAAAACTGAAAGTTGTCTTCATTTACTCGCCCTCATGTTGTTTTAAACTTGTGGAAGTTTCTACTTTATTGAACGCAAGATTTTTTTTTTTCTTCCCATGAAATGAAACTGGTTATTTTTACTCTTAAAAAGCACCATAAAAGTGGTTCTGTTGACATACGGTAGCTTGGACATCTTTGACAGGGTTCGTACAAAGTGCTTAAAGTGCTTGAACTTTACTTTTTTGAAGTGTAAGTCCTGAAAACCCTTGAGACAGACATATTTAAGAAAAGGCACTTGAAAAGTGCTTGAATTATTGAAAGGCAATACATGTAAATTAGTGTTTAATTTTATTGGTAAAACAATCTTTTCACTCAAAATGAACTCTGCAGTCCGTCTAATACAGTTATAGAACCATTTCACATGGTTATGAGCGTAATATTGCTCATATAAATATCTAATGATACAGCTTTCATTCTTCAGGTCAATCATATATTCATGGAAATAAATCAGTTTGAATAAGGAAAGCGATAAAAGTTTGGTTAAAAAATGGTTAAAGTTTCCACAGTCATTGCATCTCCTGCACTTTTATTATTTTAACCATTTTGTTTTATTAGTTTATTATTATGCATCTACTTACCTTTTTTTTATCATTGAAAACATAATAAAGATATTGTTTGAGAAGTAAGATCTCAGTCCTTGAAAACCAAAAGAGTAGCGCTTCTGAAAGTCCTGGAATCTCTGTGAAACAGTTCGGCAAATTATGGCAGTATTTTCATATTTGTGTTTTACTCCTTCAAAGCGTGTTTGTGTGTGTGTGTTCAGCAGAGGGTGCGGAGCGTCTGGCGGCGATGCGCTCGGATTCGCTGGTTCCCGGGACACACACACCGCCCATCCGCAGACGGAGCAAACTGGCCAGTCTAGGGCGACTCTTCAAACCCTGGAAATGGAGGAAGAAAAAGAGCGACAAGTTCAAACAGACGTCTGCAGGTTCGTCTTCTGCCCGAAGATGTGTTCGTTTATACACTAGCGCTCAAACGTGTGGAATCATTCATTTTTTATTGTTGCTGAAAGATGTCACTTATGCTCACCAACCTGCATTTATTTGATTAAAAATAAATGTTGCTGCTTCAGGATTCTTTGATGTTCAAAAGAACAGCATTTATTTGAAACACAATCTTTTGTAACATTATAAATGTCTTTATTGTCACTTTGGATAAATTTAAAGGTGCAGTCTGTAAGAATGAGAACTAGTGGTGGAAATAGGAACTGCAGTCCAAATTCAAAATATCAGAGATCGTCGTTTCTCCCGCCTCCTCTGACTCGACACTCACACGGGTCGCCAGATTGAGACACGCTACAGGAACGAGCGCAATGGACAATGAAAACATGAAGTATCACAGACCAAAACAATAACACACATTCCAGCCTGGAAACACACATTTCAAAGTAAAATAACTGGCAGTAGAAGTGTTTTACAGAGAAACGAGTGTGTGAACTTAGCATGTTTCCTCAATATATGCAAACATATAATGGTATTTTTATGCTTTAGTAGAGTGAAAAACTTACATACTGCACCTTTAATGCATCCTTGGTGAATTCAAGTATCAATTTCCTTTTTTTCTTTGTTTAAAAAAATAATTATTTACTTCAAACTTTTCGATGGTAGTTATCAGAATTTGCACAAAAAATATGAAGCAGCACAACTGTATTCAACATTGGTAATAATAAGAAAAGGATCACGTGACACTGGAGTAATGATGCTGAAAATTCAGCTTTGATCACAGGAATAAATGACACTTTACTATATATTCACATAGAAAACAGTTATTTTAAATTGTAATAATATTTCACAATTTTTACTGTATTTTTGATCAAATAAAAGCAGTCTTGGTGAGCAGAAGTGACTCTTTCAAAAACATTCAAACGTTAGTGTGAGTGGTTTTGTGAATGCTTCGCAGTGCTGGAGAGGAAGATGTCGACGCGTCAGAGCAGAGAAGAGCTCATCAAGAGAGGCGTGCTGAAGGAAGTGTATGAGAAAGGTACGTGTCTACATCACACACACTCATAATCAATGTAATTGGCAGTGACATCACGTTTATGACACTCTAAGGGCCCTATCTCGCACCCAGCGCAATTGACTTTGTTCACCGACGCATGTGTCATTCCTATTTCTCACCCGCGCACAGCGGACTTTTCCCTCCACAGACGCACGTCGGTAAATTAGGGAATGAACTTGTGCTCCCGGGGGCGGTTCAGGGAAAAGAGGAGGCGTGATCCGGCGCAAACGTTCCCTGGTGCTATTTTGCAGTTTCAGAAAACAATTCCGCCACTGACCAGGAGAAACCTCGTCTAAAGTCAGTGGCGCGTTCAGATGCTATTTTAAGGGCGCATGCTAGGCCATAATCAATGTAGCGTGTGCACAACACACACACACTTTGCTTCTCTCATCTACACAGACGCAGCAGTTTTAATTTTTAGAAAACCATACATTATTACAAGGAAAAATATTATCACACGAGGGAAATCATTGTTGTGTCCATGAAGATGTGAAAAAATAGGCATAAATCTAGCTTACACATTTACCCAAATTATCATACGCCTGTTTAACCGAAGCTAATCTGTGTGTGTTTCTCCATCCCCAATGTCACTTCTCTGTGTTTTACGGCCCTGACGAGAACGTCGGTCTCCTCGGCTGTGAACCGCTCCTGGCAAATCCGCCGTTATAATAGCAATCCGCCATGGAACAAGCGCGCCTGCTCTTAAAGGGAATGTGAGATGATGCTCTGATTGGTTTATTTCACGTTACGCCCAAACCACACCTATGAGTAATGAAGCGACTTCAGACCAACACATTTTAGATTTGCATCGGGCGCAAGAGTCATTTATCCCGCCGGTATAATAGCAACAGTGCCCGAGACCCGCCCACAAAGTTACTTGCGTTCCGCGTTTGATACTTGAGTTTCAGATCGTTAAAATAGGGCCCTTAGTGACAGTACCCGTGTTTCCATTACCCTTCAAATTGCGCAAATTGAAATTGCGAAATTAATTACACCCAATGGAAACATGTCAATTTCGCAAAAACTCCCATTCATCGCAAAAAAGTTTTTTACGCTCATGAGGGGGTTTTTCAGGCAATTCGGAAAAATAACTATTTCGCAAAACTGCAGTGGAAACAGTTTTTGCGCATTTACAGGTCACCTGACGTAGATGACGCGTGTTTGGACAGAAGACGAGACAGTTCTATATGTCTCCTTGCATTAATAATAATGGCTAGTGTGGTGGCTGGGACATATATAAACCTACCAACATCCGTTGCCATGATTTTTGGAAGGATTATCGCGAGAGGAAGAAATGGCGTTTGAGTCGCATAACATCAGTTAATGGAAACGCCGTCATTTAGCAATAGTTTTTTATCGACATTTAGAAAAAATTACAATAGTTTTGTGCAAATCTGTAACGGAAACGCGCCTACTGAAATGTCTTTCTCTCTGTCAGTAGAGGAGGTCAGCGGGGACGTGTGTGTGAGTGACCTGGACAGACATACGGTCATCAGTCCAGGATCAGAGTCAGCTGACCCCAGCGCCACAGCGGCAGGTGCGTTACACTCCACTTCTTTATCAGTTCAGCTTTTTCCCTGAAGTCCACTTGTAATGTCAGTCGAGGTTTCTTGCTCCTAAAACAGTCGTACTTTGGTCTTTGGGGATCTTTTTTATTTTTTTCAAAAGGTCATTCCTGATACCGTACCTGAATATCACACTGATGTGCATCAGGAATGCTTAATGTGTGTTGATGATATGCAAATGAGGGTGGTTATATGTTAATGAGATGCTGATTGGTGTCAAACATGATGTTTTTGCTGTATAGTTTCAATAGATTGTCAGAAAATGTATTATTTATATATATGTGTGTGTATATATATATATATATATATATATATATATATATATATATTACTGTTGAAAAGTTTGGGATCACTAAAAAAAAAGAAAAAAATCGGCAAGGATGCATTAAATTGCTCAAAAGTGACAGGACATGTTTTTATAATGTTACAAAATATTTTCTATTTCAAATAAATGCTGTTCTTTGGAACTTTCTATTCATCAAAGAATGTGATACATTTTATTTTTCAGGAGTTTCCACAAAAACATGATAAATCATAATCATAAATGTTTCTTGTAAATATCGTTCCTCTGTGCCGTTATCATTATAGTATGTTGTGGACTCTGTTATTCTTTTATATTTAGAATGATATGTTTCAAACCTGTATGAGTTTCTTCTGCTGAACACAAAAGATGATATTTTGAAGGATATCGGCAACCAAACAGT
>NC_137133.1:37283821-37321321 GCF_949319135.1 Squalius cephalus
CCGTGTAAAGTTAAAAGAAGTTCAGCTTGTCTCAGTAAACATGTCTCCAGACTCCGCGTATTCTACAGCATCTCACGATTTTAAACGCAAGAGCGCTTTCTGTGTGATCGGCGCTTTGTATTAAACTATGCATAAACACATGATGCTGTTTTGTTCATTTTTTTCATTTAATTTCATTGCTTTGAATTAGGGGTGTCGCAATATACTGGTATTGACGATAATCGTGATATTCAAAGCATGAAATATCGACATCGTGTTAATTTAGAGCAATACAATATACCGGTATTGGCGATATTGGCGTTTTCTAGACGCAGCGCTCGTCCGCGCTAGAGTGAAACACTCTGTCCACACCCGAAAAAAGTAAGCTGAGTTCGCCAGTATTAAGAACAGAGTTCTTTGGCTTAAAAGAAAACAGCACCTTAAAGGTGGTCGCACACAGGACGAGAAGCGCAGCGCCACGTCTTTAAAATTCGAACACATTCTGTATGAGTGTACACACACCGGCGGCCGCGGCGCCCAGCAACGGCTCAGGGCCGTGTTCAAAATCTTGCCGCGACACAGAGCGCAGAAAAAAGTGTTCAGATCACAGACTCAGCAACTATTGTATTTAATTGTACAGTATAATCATAACATAGTACAGACATTATCTCAATTCCATAATGTCCTTAAACATAATGATATTGCTGGCCATAAACTGAGAAAGAGCGTGTCCGGTGTGCGATACCTCGAGTTGTCATAGACACGACGCGGCTATTATTTTACTAGTCATCATGGAATGGGAAACGTGACATTAACTGTTAACAGGGGGTTTCTGTGTTCATATATTTAATAAAGGGTGATTATTAAAATTAAGAACCCCGTTTTCTTTACTCATCTTATTTTTGTATTTGTATTTGCACTTGATTTTTTTTATTCAAATCTGCTATCTGCATGACTTTATTGGCGCTGGTGCAACAATAGGTTTAAGAGCTTTTCAGTTCTTCAGGAAACCTTCAGACAGTGTTTGGCTTCAGTTTGAAACCAGATAAACTTCACATGCTTGTCTTCCTACACAAAAATTTGCCATAGATTGAGTACGCAAGAAGTAAAAATGCATGTGCCTTGTGTTTAGCAGTATCCTTATGTTTGTTGGGTAAAAAAGAAAAACTATATAAACAAAGTCAAAATTAATTTGACTGACAACTACCACCCCCCCCCCCCCCCCCCCCCGATTCTATAGGTATCGCGATATATCGATATCGTGAATTCTTTTGGCCACAATAACCGTGGTGTGAAAAATCTAACATCATGACAGCCCTACTTTGAATAAACAATTTATTGCGGTGTATGAATATTTTATTCATATTTATACACAGGGTTTCCGCGGGGTCTTAAAAAGTCTTAAATTCTGAACTTTAAATTTAAGGCCTTAAAACGTCTTAAAAACAGCCAGATTTTCATCCGCGGTCTTAAATTTCATTTAGTCAGGTCTTAAAAAAGGTTTTACCGTCGTTCATTTCCAGAAACGCTGGCCGCAGAAAGTTATTACAAAGTAGCAAAAAAGTATCGAAGTCGCTCGCCAAGAGGCAGTTCACATGTCGCGTCTTTTTCGCGCCACGGGAAAATCGAATTTTACTATTAATAATAAAAGATAAGCTAAAGTGTATTGTAAATGTCACTAAATCATTTTTTATAAAAAGAATGAGTCAAAAAAGATAAATTAAAGTCTGAAATATGTGAGGTTTATCTTTTTATAAAAACCTTTTTTGTCAACTTTATTTGAACTTGTACACTTGTATATAACATGTTGCAAGACACTTTTAAAATCTGGCTATCATTTTTAATCGTATTATTTTAATGTTTATGTTAGTGCGTATTGATGCTAATTTTATTTGTTATTTGCTGTTTTTCGACATAAAACTTGGTGAATTGATTTCATTGTGTATTATTAGTACTTTTGACCAGGATTCTGTGATAAGTGATCATTTTTGGCACTATAATAATTAAATGAAATGTTCATGCCATTTCATCTCTAGTTATGATCAACTATGATCAACTAAAATCATCTAATTATGTGTTTTTTACAGTAGGCCTAGCCTATAATATGCAAAGTACAATTTTCTATAAAAAAAATTATATCTGATTCTGTTCTTTTCTCTGACGCGCGTTGTTGGGTCTGGAAGGTTACTAATGTGATTGCTTTATCTGTAAATTAAGTTAATGCTTTTTCAATTACTGAATTCATTGAAATAAAATGAATTCTTTGATTTGAATATTTTTTGGCAATGCGTCGTGTACGTCTTAAATTTCAATCTTTATGGTCTTAAATTGTCTTAAAAAGGTCTTAAATTTGACTAACTGAAACCTGCAGGAACCCTGATACATTATAATGTTTAAAAAACATTCTCAGCCAATCAGAATCCATCCTGCTTTCGAGACAGACGACAAAACTGCAGCGCTTATAACAAACAGAAGGAAACCATCCGCTGGTGTGGACGCTAATGCAGTTATCATTCTTGGTGTTAACGGGCCTTTAGACAAATTGTTTTAAAGCATCTTCACTGTAATAAACATGAAAATAACAGTGTTAATGTTGTCAAATTCATCAATTATAAAACAAATTCAATTTCATCTATAAGAAGACAATAGTGAAGACAATACTACAACATAATCAGTTATTAATATTTTGCTGGTTCACACTTGTTTTTACATTGTGTTCATAATTTCTCTGTAACAACTATATATAATGTAATATGCTTACAAAATCTTTAACACATTTTTAATAATATTTGAATAAAGGAAGACAATACATATTAAATACATTCAGTATTTGACTTAACTATTCTAATAAGTTACCGTCTGAACTTTGCATCCCTGAAATACACACCTGTCATGTGTGTGTGTGTGTGTGTGTGTGTGTGTGTGTGTGTGTGTGTAGTTCTGTACTGCAGGCGATGCCATCTGTCCTGATGGAGACGGAAGAGGAAAAGGAGAACAGAGATTCAATGCACCAAACTCCCGCCAACACACACACTCTCATCACACACACCTTCAGCACACACGAGGACGAGGAAGAGGAGGATGACGACGACTCGCTGTTTACAAGTACGAGATCTGGCAGGAAATACTGTGTGTGTGTCTGTGTGTGTGTGTGTGTGTGTGTGTGTGTGTGTGTGTGTGTGTGTGTGTGTGTCTGTTTATGTAAACTAAATCTCTGTGTGTGTGTGTGTGTGTGTGTGTGTGTGTGTGTGTGTGTGTGTGTGTGTGTGTGTGTGTGTGTGTGTGTGTGTGTGTGTGCGTGCGCAGGTACACTGGCTTTAAGGGTCTTACGGAAAGATTCGCTGGCGATCAAACTGAGCAATCGCCCGTCGAAGAGAGAACTGGAGGATAAAAACATCCTCCCGATGATGAGTGACCAGGAGCGACTGGAGTCCCGCCAGCAGATCGGCACCAAACTGACCCGGTGAGGAACACACACACACACACATACCTCAAAATATAAAACCAGTACAACAAAACTTTTGGTGCCTGCAATAAAATAAATGTTATCTTGAAAATTATCTTTAAAAAAAAGACTTATTTTATTTCAGCTAGTTGCCAATATTTCTCATTTATTTATTATTTATCTCATAATTTGATGTACTAAAATAACAAACTGAAACTGAAACAAAAATAAGTCGAAAGTAACGGTATAAAAATGTCAAAAACACACAACAAAATTACTAAAACTTTAAATTATATAAAAAATTTAAATAAAAATGAATACAAATCTATATAGACATTGAAAAAAATTTAAATGTCAAAAACACATCAAAATGTCTAAATTTGATGAAAATTAAAGAAAATGAAAAGTATAAAATAAATATGTGAAATTAAAATGAATAAAATCTACTTAAACTTTAATGAAAATTTTTATAAAAACGAAAAGTAGAATTAAAAAAATAAAAATTAATAAAATTTACATAGAAATTTTAAAAAAGTATAAAAATGTCAAAAGCACAACAAAATTAATAAAACTTACGAAAATTGAAATGAACATGGAATTTATAGAAATTGATTTTTTTTTTAATAAACTCTACATAGACATTTAAAAAAGTATAAAAATGTCAAAAGCACAACAAAATTACTAAAACTTTAACGAAAATTAACATGGAATTTATAGAAATTGTAAAAAAAAAAAACTACATAGACATTTAAAAAAAAAAAAAAAATGACAGAAGCACAACAAAATTACTAAAACTTTAACGAAAATTAAAATTAACATGGAATTTATAGAAATTGTAAAAAAAAAAAAAAACTACATAGACATTTAAAAAAATATATAAAAATGACAGAAGCACAACAAAATTACTAAAACCTTAACGAAAATTAAAATTAACATGGAATTTATAGAAATTTAAAAAAACTCTACATAGACATTTAAAAAAATATAAAAATGTCAAAAGCACAACAAAATTATTAAAACTTTGACGAAAATTAAAATGAACATGGAAAATATAAAATAAAATAAAAATGTAATAAAAATTAAAAAAATCTAAATAGACATTTTTAAAAAATATATATATCTAAAAATGACAAAAACAAAAAATTGATAAAACTATGACAAAAATTTAAATAAATATGGAAAAAATAAACTTAAAAAAGGTATGAAATAAAAACTTATAAAATCTACATAGACGTTTTTAAAAAAGTGCATTTAGTTAAGAATAATACAGTTGTGATTGACAATCATAGCCAATCAGAACATTTCTGATTTTGCAGCTGTGGAGGGCGATTTTGAACCAATGAGATTTCAATGTGGGCGGAGTTACATTTCTATTAAAATAGAAGCGAACTGGCAAACAAAATGCATTGCGTTTCGAGTATTTTGGTATTGTAATTAAATTGCTGCTATTTTGTCAGTTTGTGTTTGTCATTTTTAATAAACGAAGCTTGTTTTGGATCTGTGTCCAGTCGTCTCAGCCAGAGGCCGTCAGCTGAAGAACTGGAGCAGAGAAACATCCTCAAACGTAAGACAAGCTGTCACTCAAACACAAGCATCACGAGTCTGTGAGCTTCAGACTCAGTGTTTGCTCTCTGTCTCTCGTTCAGCTCGCAACGAGCAGGAGGAGCTGGAGGAGAAACGCGAGCTGAAGAAGCGGCTCTCCAGGAAGGTGAGGTTTCCCCAAATCCTGAGCTTTTTGGCTGTTTCTATAGCAACAAGCTATTCTAGGTGGCGGCACAGATTAGATTAGTTACGCAACATCTTTAGGTGTGTTTCGTTTCATTTCCTCTGCGCTTTGTGTGTTTAGCAGGGGTGGACTTGAGTGAATTACAGATACTACCGGTCAAATATTACTCTGTTACAAGTAAAAGCTGTAAAGAAAGCTTTTAGAATGTTATAAAACCTAGAAATTAAACTGAAATTAATACGGCTTTAACAAACTGCAAAACAGCCATGGATGCACACACACACTGTCTTCGTCCCATTTTGCCATCAGTTGATCAGTGTTCGAAGACAATGATGGGAAATCGCTGAACTTCATGACACGTGACCCTGCAAGAGTGATCACTGATAGGCTGTCTGTCACCTGCAAAACACCAATCACAAAAAGTGTACTTGAAGGGGTGGTATAATGCCCTTTTCACCAGATGTAAATTAAGTCTTTGAGTTTTAGCTCTAAATACCCCACAGATATTTTTATATAGCATGTTAAAATTGTCACTTTTTGAGGGTGAGCAAAAACACACCATTTTTGTGTCTGTCCCTTTAAATGCAAATGAGCTGCTGCTCCCGGCACAGGGGGCGGAGCTTCAAGAGCTTGTGTCATTTTACCTCACACACACACATGCACTGAACATTTCAAAAACTTTTAGCCTTTTATGTTCAAACCGAAGTCAGACAATGATGGAGAGACTCAAGAAGTGGCAACATGTCTGAATGATTAGTTGATGAATTTATGAAGCTTATGTGTAGTTATCTTCTAGTCATTGATTAGCATAGTCTTTATAATCTATAAATCGTGTTCCGGGGGCGGGGTTTATGCAAATATTACGGTTGGTGATGTCACTAACCCGGGAGGAATGTGGTGTAGTCTCTACCAGCCGTTTGTTGTAGTCCTTAAAAAGCGATTTCTTTAAAAGCAAATATCTCCCTTTGCTTTGAACTTTGAGCGTTGTAACTTTGCAGATGTTGTTTATGCTCAAACAGCAACATTACACACTAACTAAAGTTAGAAAAGTCAAATCATAATCAACCACCCCTTTAAATACAGTCCTCAAGTACATGTCCTTTGTCCTGTCCACCTCTGGTGTTCAGCTGAGCCAGAGACCCACCGTGGAGGAGCTCCGAGAGGCCAAGATTCTCATCCGCTTCAGCGATTACGTGGAAGTGGCCGAAGCTCAGGATTACGACCGGCGAGCGGACAAACCCTGGACGAGACTCACCGCTGCCGATAAGGTCCCGCATCATCACACGCTGCTCTGACACTGACACATCCTCATGGTTGATGGCTGACTCTGAATCAACACGCACCAATGCTACATTTTTCTAAATGTCATAATCATTTGTTAACAAACAAGTATTCATTACTTCAGTGAGCTCATTGTTTCTGCCTTAAATTATTACATTGTTTAATTTTTTTTTTTTTTTTAGCTAACTGTGATTTGTATATGTACATTTCTGAAATACTCAGACAATTACCTCAGATCACTGTAGATTGTAATATGGACTCATGGATTTTCTGTAAAGCTGCTTTGAAACGATGTGTATTGTGAAAAGCGCTATACATATAAATGTGAGTTGAATTGAATGGTTTAACATTTAATCATTTTAGTTTTACTGTAATTTTACTGTTAAAAAATTGTTTTATATATATAGAAATAGCACTGCATGGCTGATTCTGGATTTGTCTCTCACAGGCTGCCATACGCAAAGAACTCAATGAGTTCAAAAGCACAGAGATGGAGGTGCATGAGTCGAGTCGACATCTAACCAGGTGACCACACACACACACACACACACACATACTGGTTTCCATGCTGAATGGGGACCAACTTTATGATCATCACTTGTGGGGACCACCCTTTCTAAAGGTTCTAGAGGTAAGAAAAAAATTAGGGATACTTACCATAGCTTTGATAACTTATACACGCCTTCAGATATCTGAATTGATGAAGTAATGATTTGACCATGCGTTATGGGGACTTTTGAAAAATCGAGTTGACATGTCTTATAGGGACCAACTTTGCATAATATTTGCATAATTCACACAACCTCCCATTAGATTTGTGGGGACCTAATTTGCATAATTCACACAACCTCCTATTTGATTTGTGGGGACTTAATTTGCATAATTCACACAACTTCCCCTTTTGATTTGTGGGGACCTAGATAGAACAAGAAATATATTACTAATGACAAATAATAGGCATTTATACGAAGTAATTCCTCAGATTGCATTTGTCCATTTGCCCTTAAAAAAAATGGGTTCAATCTACAACCAAGCTTCACTCTTGCATAGAACACCTATGGCCAGTTTCACAGACCAGCCTTAAGATAGTCTCAGACTAAAGTGTGTGTTTAAGCCGTTTTAACTGAAAGCACATCTTAAATTAAGTCCTTTGTGTCCAAGTGCCATTGTTTTGTCTCAAGATGCACACCAGTAATGCTTATTTCTAAGACACGTTTATAAAAGCTACTTAAATGTCCTAACTGAACTAAAGGCCTAATCCTGGTTTAATCTAAATCCTGTCTGTGAAACCAGGCCCTAGTGTTGTGCTTGTAATCATCTCCTCAACATGCAGAATATTTGTTTGGATCGATTGATTGTTCTTACAATTGATTGGAATATTAGTGTGATTGAAGTGGATTATATGTGAATGGAGAACTTTTTCACTGCAACAAAGGACTGCATGCAAGTAATGAATTATTGTCTGGATATTTTCCAACCCATTTCATACCCACAGGTAAAACATTTAAACCTTTCCACTTCAAACTATTCTTTCTATAATTGTAATTTTTTCGGCCAACCTCCCAGCATCAGCTGCTACTCATTCACCTGATACTTATAAAAAATAAAACAAAATCTACTACTAATTGAGCTTCAACACATTTATTCACTACTAATAAATGTAAAACTTTACGGTCTTCAAATCGCGGTTCTTCAGTGCTTCTGGTTCAGCTTTTAAACATTTGTCACAGTCGCTCTTTGCTTGTACAATGAACGATGTGATGAATGTGATGAATCGCTTCATGTGCCTTTCCACCGCCTGCACCTCTGTCTGCTGCCAGGGTGTCTTCTGGGTACTTTTACCTAAAAGTGGACAGAAAAAACAATTGAAATGATAAAGTGTGTGCTGGAATTCCAATCCGAAGTTCTGAATCCTATTATCAGTATTTATTAGGTCTGGTTATTACAGTTTTTCTCAGTCGCTTTGGTGCATTTCTCACATCACTATTTACATTTGCACAACAGTTAAAGCAGTTCTCAGAACAATTAGTACAAACTGCAAAACCTAGTTGATAACCTGCAAAAGCGTATCACTTGCTCAAAATGGATAGCTCATTCCTCAAAAGCAAGTATTCATGTCAATGAAAGTGTCAGTGTCATCAAGATGAAAAGTCCTGACACCATTGTTTATGAACAAGATAGTCAAATGGCTTGGTTATGTTTTCATTATGACAGTTTATTCTGTAAATGTTTTCCATTGCAAAAAAGTCAGATCTTGGTAACACTACCTGTACATGCTCAAGATAGCACTATATACTATTTGAACAGCCATTTGAAAAATACAGTAAAGTTACACATTACTGTATTTAGTGAGGTAACAGAGTACAAGACACTGAATATGTATGTTTCACATTTTTACTGCATATGCTCTTTGCAATTCTAATTTGTTCACAGCATTGTGCAAATGAAATAAATACAGCTATGCATAGAGCTATGCACAACTGTAAACAATATTGCAGTACATATTGGAACTGAACATACAACATACAGTACATAGTACTGTAATCATTCATGCACATCCAGATGTTCCTCATCAGTGAAAGCTGAGATTCACCTGAGAGAAATTATTCAATTTAGGAGGCATTTTCAGAAAAATAATAATAATAATAATAATAATAATAATAATAATTAAAAAAAAAGTGTAAAATTTGCTTGACAGATTGATAACTAGTTCAACATTTTTGTATGTAATGACTCAAGCAATGAAATGAGGACTATTAGTTTTATATGGAATGACTATTCAGCATTCACAAGTATAGTTAATTTTGACTGACATGACAAGCAAATGATAATGTTATATAACAGCAGAGAGTTGTATGAAAGCAATAGATGCATGTCCAAAAGCATTTGCAGTTTGTTGGAAGGAATGAGAAACTGCTACTATGATGTGCACAAATGACTAAATGTTGTGGAGGTTGAACTAACTGTTGTGCAAATGTAAATAGTGATGTGAGAAATGCACCAAAGCGACTATTACTATTATTATTATTTATTAGGTCTTTTATTATTATTATTTATTAGGTCTTTTATTAGTCGGTTAGTCGCAGGACATACAGGCGCCGGCGCGATCATTTAACTTTCAATACTCTTATCTGTATGAATAAAAGGACAGAGTAATGCAAACTGTAAAGGTTCAACTCTTATTTCTGTAAACTCACAATAACTACAAAATGTTGTGCTTTGTAAAATAATGAAAACAATCAGGATGTGCTTTCTGCTGTCTCAGTGAACTTGAGCATCACAGAAATGAGCCGAAACTCAGCGTATACTCGCCTCACACCAGGGTGGGAATTATACCGCGGCCACGGCCGCCGTTGCCCTAAACTTTGGCCTTCATGCCCCGTGAAAAAAAAATCATCGTACGGCCACAGTGGCCTGTGTGCCCTGGCCCTGTCCAAGTTCCATGTATAAAGCAGAGCATGTGAGCGGAGTGGAGCGGGAGCGAGCGGGGAGCGCGAGCGGGCGGATCTTGGACAGAGCGCAGAGCGGCAATTTCAAAAGGACAGAGCGTCGCCCTATTTCCCGCTCCAGTTTCGCTCCGCTCACACCACGAGTCTGAAGCATGCTTAGTCAAGCCTGACCCTGAATCCATCTGTCTTGCACAGTCATCAACAGTAGACTATTTTCAGTCAAAACTCAGCTCAATAATGGAGTTCAAAAACTCCAAACCATTATGTAGCCTACTATTAATAAGTCGCTCCGGAGTATAAATCGCAACAGTCAAAAAATGCGCCATGAAGAAGAAAAAACACATACAGTATAGGCCTAGCCTAAGTCGCACTGGACTATAAGTCGCATTTATTTAGAAATTTATTTCACAAAAAAAAAAAAACACAATGTTACAGACAAGTATAGCCTACTTGCCTCACAGACCTGAGACATATATATAAAGCTTGAAATGTCTACTTTTAAACAGAACAATTCAAAACGAAAGAAAACAGACTTCTCTCTTATGTAATCCGTATGAAATGTGCAATTCTCTCTGGCGCGTTCACTACTGCGAAGATCGCGAGTCAGCATCTTTCCAGCCGACACAGACATAAAAAAAATAAAAAACTGGTTTATTAGTAAACAATTAAAATGTCTCCTGCTATATTTTACATATTCATAATCATTAATTTTGCCGGTTCGTTGTGACAGCTTTTAGGTGCTTTATTGGCAGCAGCGCCACCCTTACATCGCATCAGCACCGAAAACATAGAGATTCTTTTCTTTTGGGGGCATTTTGTTTGTGGTCAGACTTTCTCAGTTGTTTTTAGGCGCGATGTTAGAGGATGCTGCTAATAAAGTTGCTAGTAGGCCCACACATTGGATTCACGTTTATTATTATAGGCTAAAAAAAATACCCCAGGTTTTATGCCGTTCGTATCATTTTATTTTGTTGTATTTATCCGCCACACCTTTAAGGCCGGTCCGTGAAAATATTGTCTGATATTAAACCGATCTGTGGCGCAAAAAAGCTTGGGGACCGCTACAAGTGATATACATGTAGATTTTTTTCCTTTTTTGGAGCGAGCGGGGGGCGATTTGAGTAGAGCGCGAAGCAAACTGCGTTGAGCGCTGAGCAATAATGATTGTGAGGGTGTATACCTTCTGGATGGAATGGTTCTCTCTCTCACACTCACATGATATAGAGGACTGAATGAATATTTTGAATGCTTTTATTGGCATTTGTGTTGTTTCTGAATGCTTTTATTGGCATTTATGTTGTTTCTATTGTTGTGTGAGGGTGTATACCTTCTGGATGTAATGGCGCTCTCTCTCTCTCTCTCATTAAAAAATGTTTTTTTTTATTAAAAAAGTCATAATCCATGTCTTATTCCAAATTAGGATGTTATGGTATCAATCTGAATGGGAAAACCATCGAATTGTACTCAATGGCCTTTGTGCCCTGTCATATGGCCTTGGTGCCCCTAAAAAAAAAAGAAAAGGTGGAGGCCAAATGGCCTTGCCCCTAAAATTACATAATTCCCACCCTGCCTCACACACACACACACGTGAGAAATATATCTATAGAAAGCTTGAAATGTCTGCTTTTAAACGAATCAATTCAAGTGGAAAATAAATACTCAGATTATGTAATCCGTATGAAATGCGAGTCACTGCGGAGATGACGAGTCTGTATCATCGACTTAATCTCTGCAGCCGAGAATATCAATAAATTATTACAATGTTTGTTTAGACAGTCTCCTTCTGACACAAGACACACTCAATCATTATTTTTGCCGGTGCGCTGCGGAACTTTAAGTGTGCGCTTGATCGCTAATTAGGCTATGTATTATATAGGCAATTAAAGGCTCATTATTATGAGTTATGGCTTATTAATATAAAAATGCGATTAGTTGACTAATAGCTTAATGAACGACTACTAGTCGACTAGAAAAAAAAAAAACTTTAGTCGAGGGCAGCCCTAGTATTTATGTCAGCATCTATATTGCAAGAGAAATTAATTTGCACTCTACCTATAAATAGAATTACACTGTCAATCAAACAGTGATTTTTACATTCAGTCACTTGGCCTGAAATGATCATTGGAGAAAAGGAAAATATATTAGGATCAATGTCTTGGCTGCAAGTTATTTTTATGCATCCATCCACTCAAACTGCTCCAGGGGTTAGGCTAGTTATTACTGATTCGGTGTTTTCATTTTTAGAACAGCTACAGTTCCTACTAGTGCCACAAAACACCTAGTAGATTCTAGCATCAACCAAGTAACCCTCTAAACAACTACAGATGGGTTCCTGAGCAACATGACTGTCAATCTCCCTCGGACTGGGGCTCCATGCAAGATCTCACCTCGTGGGGTCTCAATGATCCTAAGAAAGGTGAGAAATCAGCCCAGAACTACACGGGAGGAGCTGGTCAATGACCTAAAAAGAGCTGTGACCACCGTTTCCAAGGTTACTGTTGGTAATACACTAAGACGTCATGGTTTGAAATCATGCATGGCACGGAAGGTTCCCCTGCTTAAACCAGCACATGTCAAGGCCCGTCTTAAGTTTGCCAATGACCATTTGGATGATCCAGAGGAGTCATGGGAGAAAGTCATGTGATCAGATGAGACCAAAATAGAACTTTTTGGTCATAATTCCACTAAACGTGTTTGGAGGAAGAAGAATGATGAGTACCATCCCAAGAACACCATCCCTACTGTGAAGCATGGGGGTGGTAGCATCATGCTTTGGGGGTGTTTTTCTGCACATGGGACAGGGCGACTGCACTGTATTAAGGAGAGGATGACTGGGGCCATGTATTGCGAGATTTTGGGGAACAACCTCCTTCCCTCAGTTATGTAGTCAAATGATATGTAGATGAGGATCTGCATAGTAAAACTAGGCGTCGTAAGCTCCACATATGGTTATTTCGGGTGGAGATGCATGTACGCACAATCTTCCGCTGACTGGGATTTATAAAGTGAATTCTGCGCAGGTTCTGGCGTACGCACGGTTTTATAAGTCTGAATATTTTTTTGCGTACGCCATTTTTGGCTTTCGGGCGCACGTACACTTTTAGTAAGGTTCCTACGCACAGTTTTATAAATGAGGCCCCTGGTCTGAGATCTGGGTGTTAAAGTGCTCCTAAAGGGTCTAATTTAGTCTAAGAAATGTGTAAAGAGTTCACCTTTGGAAGAAGGCCTCACAGCACTGGCTCCTGTAGGCATCTCTTCATCTGATGGTGGTCTGGGTCTCTTGGGTGGTGGCGGCATGTCATTCCTCTTGGTAGGAGGAAGTGCCACCTCTGCTGATGGTTCTATGGAAAATAATCAAAGTTCAACATTTTCAGAAAGATACAATTTAAATGTACTATAGAATGCTGACAATACACTGTTATTTGTCACACTTATGCACTAATTATTTAAAATCATTAAAGTACAATAAACCCTAAACCTGTGCAATTGTTCATTATTGCAAGTATAATTGAACTACATCTTTCCAGCAGACATTTAATCAAATATAAGTGCAAGTAAATTGAGTATAACCATTTTATTTCATGTCTTAATCATCTGACATGATTCGTTTTGTGCCATGACACAACCAACACGAGAAGAGAGCAGATCAGCTAGTGTTTTATGAAAAATGAAAAATGTACAAGTTTCTCCTATGAAATATATTTTTTATGGTAGTAAACTCACAAAAAAATATTCACTCCAGAATGAATGTTTAGTGTAATTTAGTTGAAGAATAGCTTGGAGGCATTTGATTCATTACACAATGAGCCGTTTCGTCAAAAAAAACAACATTTGTTCAGCATACTAAAGCATCTTCTTTAATGTTGGCTATGATGTTAGAACAATATTTTTGTCTGTCAGGTCTTCACAAGTTACGTGACTGAAAATTATGAATAACTGCAAAATGTAATAGTGTATTTTGACAGTAATACAAACCGTCAACAGTAGATGAACAGTGTCCCTCTTGTATGCTCCCGTCTTCCTCATCACAGTCAATAACGTTTCTGTGGAAGTTCAAAGTACAGCTTAACAATGGTATATAATGGATCATAAACACCTGGTATACGAATAGATGGTAGGGGTGTAACGGTTCACAAAATTTACGTTTCAGTTCAATACGATACACTTGTGTCACGGTTCGGTACGTTTTTGATACAGCAAAAAGAAAAAAAATGCCAGAGTAATTTCCTTGATTTAATTTTTTTATTCTTTTTTTTATTAAAACTAACATCATAAAGTATGATTTTTTTTTACTTTGAGCAATTCTGGAGCTATAATTGACTCTTCTTAGGAGCATATAAAACAAAACGCTCCTTGGAAAAAGTGAAATGTAATATTGTAGTAGTTATAAACAAAGGTTTATTTTAGTTCAGATTAACATTTGAGGGCAGCAATTGTATTTACAATGTCAAGTCAAGTCATCTTCATTTATATAGCGCTTTTAACAATGTAGATTGTCTCAAAGCAGCTTTACAGAGATAAGCTTATAATTTAAGGTAACAGAGATTGTTTCGGCTTTACAGCAGAGTTAAGTTATTTCCATCTAAAGTTAGTTTTGATTGATTTGCTTCCGTCGCAACGATCAAGCAATGTAGCCGCTAAGACGACACCATTCCCTCTACACAGACTTTAAACGCGAACCTGTGAGAAACGCTGATGGCGTTCACATGCGCATTTAGAATGGGTTCTATAGTTATGTGCGTTTGAATATACGCAGGTTTGGAATTCCCTACAAGCCAAGCCTAAACAAAGTACTTGTCTTTCCTTATAAATTTTGATAAAGAATTTTATTTTATTTTGTTGCTTTGGGGTAGGAACGCGAAACGAACAACGCCTTTCCCGACAACGCCTTATCTGTAGAGTGGTAGTGGGATCCTCCATAGGGAGAGACTAGTTGGCACTTCAGCACTGCGTTGTCATCGGTCCAGGCGAAAGTCATTCGTCAGATCTGGATACGGCCTGGATCCGGCAGGCTGCAGGAAAACCTCGGGATAAACACAGACACTAAAATTAGCGTAGATGCCATTCTTCTCATGATGTAACGAGTACATCAGGATTTTTGGGAAGTGTTCCCGAAAGCTAGGTCAAAGAGATGTGTCTTTAGTCTAGCTTTGAACTGACAGAGTGTGTCTGCTTCCCGGACAATGGTAGGAAGACTGTTCCAGAGTTTTGGTGCTAAATAGGAAAAGGATCTACCGCCAGCAGTCGATTTTGATATTCTAGGTATTAGTAACTGGCCGGAATTTTGAGATCGCAATAGACGTGACGGACTATAATGCGTTAAGAGCTCGCTCAAGTACTGCGGAGCTAAACCATTTAGTGCTTTGTAAGTGATCAGCAATATTTTAAAATTTATGCGATGTTTAATAGGGAGCCAATGCAGTTTTGACAGAACCGGGCTAATATGGTCATACTTCCTGGTTCTAGTAAGAACTCGAGCTGCTGCGTTTTGGACCAGCTGTAGTTTGTTTATTAAGCGTGCAGGACAACCACCCAGTAGAGCATTACAATAATCTAGCCTTGAGGTCATGAACGCATGAACTAATTGTTCCGCATTTGTCAATGAGAGCATATGGTGTAATTTAGATATATTTTTAAATGGAAAAATGCAGTTTTACAGATACTAGACACGTGACTTTCAAATGAAAGATTGGTATCAAAGAGCACACCCAGGTTCCTAACCGACGACGAAGACTTAACAGAGCAGCCATCAAGTGTTAGACAGTATTCTAGGTTATTACGTGAGGAAGTTTTTTGTCCAATAATTAGAAACTCTGTTTTTTCAGAATTTAGAAGTAGGAAATTACGAGTCATCCAATTTTTTTATATCCGCTATGCATTCCGTTCATTTTGTGAATTGATAAGTTTCGTTAGGTTTTGAAGAAATATAGAGCTGAGTATCATCGGCATAACAGTGAAAGCTAATGCCATGTTTCCTAATGATTTCTCCTAATGGTAGCATGTACAGAGTGAACAGCAGCGGTCCTAGTACTGAGCCTTGTGGTACGCCATACTGAACTTGTGATCGATGAGACATCTCATCATTTACTGCTACAAACTGATAACGGTCAGATAAGTATGATTTAAACCATGCTAGTGCATTTCCACTAATGCCAACATAATGTTCTAATCTATTTAAAAGAACGTTGTGGTCAATGGTGTCAAATGCAGCACTAAGATCGAGTAACACTAATAGAGAGATACAACCACGATCGGATGATAAGAGCAAATCATTTGTGACTCTAACGAGAGCTGTCTCGGTACTATGGTACGGTCTAAATCCTGAATGGAAATCCTCGCAGAGATCATTTCTTTCAAGAAAGGAACACAGTTGTGAGGATACTGCCTTTTCTAATATCTTTGACAGAAAAGGTAGATTCGAGATCGGCCTATAATTGACTAATTCTGTAGGATCAAGTTGCGTTTTTTTAACAAGCGGTTTAATCATAGCCAGCTTAAAGGTTTTTGGTACGTATCCTAGAGACAAAGACGAATTAATGATATTAAGAAGAGGATCTATGACCTCTGGAAGTATTTCTTTCAGTAGCTTAGTTGGTATAGGGTCTAACATACATGTTGTAGATTTAGATGATTTAATGAGTTTAGTAAATTCTTCCTCTCCTATATCAACGAATTAATCCAATTTTTCCTCAGGGAGACTACAATGCACTGCCTGATGCGATACTGTAGTA
The DNA here is from genome assembly GCF_949319135.1 of Squalius cephalus. NCBI lineage: Eukaryota > Metazoa > Chordata > Actinopteri > Cypriniformes > Leuciscidae > Squalius > Squalius cephalus. Next base: position 37,300,433 of record NC_137133.1, read on the forward strand.
GACGGTTGCATAGTTATAATTTTGTCCCTGATATTATCAATCTTATAAGTGAAGAAGTTCATAAAATCATTACTGCTGTGTTGCTTGGAAACTTCGGTGCTTGAAGCTTTATTTTTCGTTAGTTTAGCCACCGTTTCAAATAAATACCTAGGATTATGTTTATTTTCTTCTAATAGGGTTGAAAAATAAGCAGATCTAGCAGCTTTTAAAGCCTCTCTGTAAGTAATTGAGCTCTCCTTCCATGAAATGCGAAATACCTCTAGTTTTGTTTTCTTCCAGTTGCGCTCCATTTTTCTGGCTGCTCTCTTAAGGGCCTGAGTGTGCTCGTTGTACCACGGCGTTGGACTATTTTCTTTAATCTTCTTTAAGCGCAACGGAGCAACTGTGTCTAAAGTGCTGGAAAAGAGAGAGTTAAACATTTCTGTTGTAATATCGAGTTTATTTTAATGTCAAAATAAAACCAACGTAATGTTACTTGAAGGCATTATAGCCTACTATTCCTGCCAAACTTCCATGGTTGCAGTTAGTGTTACTACAGTAAATCCATGGTAAATCCATCTGTGGACACCGGATAGTTCATTTATGGCACAATGTTTCTCCTGGTTTCCACGTCAGAGCTGTTTGAACCGTTAATAACGGAGAAATGTGAATGTTTCTCACAAGATCTCTCAGCGATGTTATTACTTCTGTGGCGAATTCAAATGATTTCTTTACTGGATCTCTTATTAGCGCTGTGTAGTAACAGTGTCGTATGATCATGATCAGCTTGCGCTGCACTGGTCCAAACTGATAAACGGTCCGTCAACCACACAATAACGAGCAGTTTCGTTCCGCTTGCATTACGTTTGCCATTTGACGTTGGACAATGTTGTGGTCGCGCCGGCGTCTCTTACATAACGAGAGCGCTTGCCACACGCGACCCGCCTACATTTGAAATAACGAAATTTTGGTCGGCAGGAAAAATGGTCCAACGAACCGTTCGGTTTGAAAATGCGTACCGAACACAGAACCGAAAGCATCGTACCAAACAGTTCAATACGAATACGTGTATCGTTACACCCCTAATAGATGGTAAACAGAAAATCAAACAGAAAATCAAACAAAAGTCAAATAAAATACCACACCATCAGGATCTATCCCAATTTCATCCAAGTTCTTGCCATGGAACTCAGCTAATCTTCCTTGCTCAAGAGCCATTAGAACTTTGCTGATCTTGGCAAGTTGCAGGGTCTTCTCAGGGAGTCGATAGAACTCATGATGGATTCTTATGTCGTGTCCAAGAAAGTTTGCCAGCTGGTCCATCTCGGTGTCAGTCATATTCAGCACTGTTGAAAGGGTTGCGGCATGCTTTCGCAGTCTTGTAGATGTCAGTGACTTGGGACACTTTGCGTCACACACCTTTGCAAAGCCACGGAGGCAGTCTGACCCTCGAAAATATGTCATGGCTTCTGGTCTTGCAAACATATAGGAATTGTCTTTCAGAACCCCACAAGCCTCTCTCTGCTTAACAAGGAGTTCTAAGGCACATAGCATTTTTGAAGTCAGAAGAATTGGAACTGGTCGACCACGCTTCCCCCTTGCGATAACCCTTGTGAAGTGTCTGCAGAGATTGTTTTCCACTTCAGAGAGTGCCCAGTCCACATCCTCATGTGGATCAGAAGTGTCTCTTGATAGAAATGCAGACAAAGGCATGCTCGAAACCACTCCTTCCCTGCGCCGGTTAAAGAGAATCATCTGGGCTAGACACACCTTTGCCAGAAAAAAAAACAATTATTCCTGTCCAGCAAACCTTGCTCACACACACATCTTGATTAAAACCAGCTTCATGAGGACCTTTCACACACAACGTTATATTTCCTTATGGGGACTAGTTTCATCATATTCAACACACAAGTTTGAACTCAAACACTGACTGAAAGTGTGTTGTGGGGACGTCGTGAGTGTCCATTTTAAAGCAACAATTAACCTAGAAAATAAATCCCTGTGAAGGATAAAACTGGCCCTAAATACTCCACTAGCACTAAACTACAGGACACATGTCGTTACATGGTTTAATGTACTAATTTACACCAGATACGCATCAAAATATGCCTAAAAATCACTAAACCATGACAAAGAGAGACAGTAGACCTAAATCTTTAGTGATGAATGTGAACGTACCTGTTGAGGAGAGTTGATCTGAGCAGATTCATCATCCATCTGAGTCTCTGACTGGAGAGAAGGATCAGAAGCACTCGCTGCGCTGGTTTTAATGGCAACGCTGGTTATCTGTAAGAGACAACATTCATAATGACAAGATATTAGAACATGGAAACACAAGAGAGAAATCTGAAGCAGATACCACATGATTTCAGAGAAATAGACAAATCAACTTCATCTAAAACATTTATTCCTGTCCAGTCAACCCCTGTCTGCGCTCACACACATCTGGATAAAACCCGGCTTCATGGGGACCTTTCACACACCTTCATGGGGACCTTTCACACACAATGTTATAGTTCCTTATGGGGACTAGTTTCATCAAATTCAACACATGAGTTTGAACTCAAACACTGACTGAAAGTGTGTTGTGGGGACGTCGTGAGTGTCCATTTTAAAGCAACAATTAACCTAGAAAATAATTCCCTGTGAAGGATAAAACTGGCCCTAAATACTCCACTAGCACTAAACTACAGGACACATGTCGTTACACGGTTTAATGTACTAATTTACACCAGATACGCATCAAAATATGCCTAAAAATCACTAAACCATGACAAAGAGAGACAGTAGACCTAAATCTTTAGTGATGAATGTGAACGTACCTGTTGAGGAGAGTTGATCTGAGCAGATTCATCATCCATCTGAGTCTCTGACTGGAGAGAAGGATCAGAAGCACTCGCTGCGCTGGTTTTAATGGCAACGCTGGTTATCTGTAAGAGACAACATTCATAATGACAAGATATTAGAACATGGAAACACAAGAGAAAAATTTGAAGCAGATACCACATGATTTTATAAAAAGAGACAAATCAACTTCATCTAAAACATTTATTCCTGTCCAGTCAACCCCTGTCTGCGCTCACGCACATCTGGATAAAACCCGGCTTCATGGGGACCTTTCACACACCTTCATGGGGACCTTTCACACACAATGTCATAGTTCCTTATGGGGACTAGTTTCATCAAATTCAACACATGAGTTTGAACTCAAACACTGACTGAAAGTGTGTTGTGGGGACGTCGTGAGTGTCCATTTTAAAGCAACAATTAACCTAGAAAATAATTCCCTGTGAAGGATAAAACTGGCCCTAAATACTCCACTAGCACTAAACTACAGGACACATGTCGTTACACGGTTTAATGTACTAATTTACACCAGATACGCATCAAAATATGCCTAAAAATCACTAAACCATGACAAAGAGAGACAGTAGACCTAAATCTTTAGTGATGAATGTGAACGTACCTGTTGAGGAGAGTTGATCTGAGCAGATTCATCATCCATCTGAGTCTCTGACTGGAGAGAAGGATCAGAAGCACTCGCTGCGCTGGTTTTAATGGCAACGCTGGTTATCTGTAAGAGACAACATTCATAATGACAAGATATTAGAACATGGAAACACAAGAGAGAAATCTGAAGCAGATACCACATGATTTCAGAGAAATAGACAAATCAACTTCATCTAAAACATTTATTCCTGTCTAGTCAACCCCTGTCTGCGCTCACACACATCTGGATAAAACCCGGCTTCATGGGGACCTTTCACACACAATGTCATAGTTCCTTATGGGGACTAGTTTCATCAAATTCAACACATGAGTTTGAACTCAAACACTGACTGAAAGTGTGTTGTGGGGACGTCGTGAGTGTCCATTTTAAAGCAACAATTAACCTAGAAAATAATTCCCTGTGAAGGATAAAACTGGCCCTAAATACTCCACTAGCACTAAACTACAGGACACATGTCGTTACACGGTTTAATGTACTAATTTACACCAGATACGCATCAAAATATGCCTAAAAATCACTAAACCATGACAAAGAGAGACAGTAGACCTAAATCTTTAGTGATGAATGTGAACGTACCTGTTGAGGAGAGTTGATCTGAGCAGATTCATCATCCATCTGAGTCTCTGACTGGAGAGAAGGATCAGAAGCACTCGCTGCGCTGGTTTTAATGGCAACGCTGGTTATCTGTAAGAGACAACATTCATAATGACAAGATATTAGAACATGGAAACACAAGAGAGAAATCTGAAGCAGATACCACATGATTTCAGAGAAATAGACAAATCAACTTCATCTAAAACATTTATTCCTGTCTAGTCAACCCCTGTCTGCGCTCACACACATCTGGATAAAACCCGGCTTCATGGGGACCTTTCACACACCTTCATGGGGACCTTTCACACACAATGTTATAGTTCCTTATGGGGACTAGTTTCATCAAATTCAACACATGAGTTTGAACTCAAACACTGACTGAAAGTGTGTTGTGGGGACGTCGTGAGTGTCCATTTTAAAGCAACAATTAACCTAGAAAATAAATCCTTATGAAGGATAAAACTGGCCCTAAATACTCCACTAGCACTAAACTACAGGACACATGTCGTTACACGGTTTAATGTACTAATTTACACCAGATACGCATCAAAATATGCCTAAAAATCACTAAACCATGACAAAGAGAGACAGTAGACCTAAATCTTTAGTGATGAATGTGAACGTACCTGTTGAGGAGAGTTGATCTGAGCAGATTCATCATCCATCTGAGTCTCTGACTGGAGAGAAGGATCAGAAGCACTCGCTGCGCTGGTTTTAATGGCAACGCTGGTTATCTGTAAGAGACAACATTCATAATGACAAGATATTAGAACATGGAAACACAAGAGAGAAATTTGAAGCAGATACCACATGATTTTATAGAAAGAGACAAATCAACTTCATCTAAAACATTTATTCCTGTCCAGTCAACCCCTGTCTGCGCTCACACACATCTGGATAAAACCCGGCTTCATGGGGACCTGTCACACACCTTCATGGGGACCTTTCACACACAACGTTATAGTTCCTTATGGGGACTAGTTTCACCAAATTCAACACATGAGTTTGAACTCAAACACTGACTGAAAGTGTGTTGTGGGGACTTCGTGAGTGTCCATTTTAAAGCAACAATTAACCTAGAAAATAATTCCCTGTGAAGGATAAAACTGGCCCTAAATACTCCACTAGCACTAAACTACAGGACACATGTCGTTACACGGTTTAATGTACTAATTTACACCAGATACGCATCAAAATATGCCTAAAAATCACTAAACCATGACAAAGAGAGACAGTAGACCTAAATCTTTAGTGATGAATGTGAACGTACCTGTTGAGGAGAGTTGATCTGAGCAGATTCATCATCCATCTGAGTCTCTGACTGGAGAGAAGGATCAGAAGCACTCGCTGCACTGGTTTTAATGGCAACGCTGGTTATCTGTAAGAGACAACATTCATAATGACAAGATATTAGAACATGGAAACACAAGAGAGAAATCTGAAGCAGATACCACAGGATTTCAGAGAAATAGACAAATCAACTTCATCTAAAACATTTATTCCTGTCCAGTCAACCCCTGTCTGCGCTCACACACATCTGGATAAAACCCGGCTTCATGGGGACCTTTCACACACCTTCATGGGGACCTTTCACACACCACGTTATAGTTCCTTATGGGGACTAGTTTCATCAAATTCAACACACAAGTTTTAAGTCAAACACTGACTGAAAGTGTGTTGTGGGGACGTCGTGACTGTCCATTTTAAAGCAACAATTAATCCAGAAAAAAATCCCTGTGAAGGATAAAACTGGCCCTAAATACTCCACTAGCACTAACCTACTGGACACATGTCGTTACACGGTTTAATTTACTAATTTACACCAGATACGCATCAAAATATGCTTAAAAATCACTAAACCATGACAAAGAGAGACAGTAGACCTAAATCTTTAGTGATGAATGTAGGGATGCACCGATCCGATACTCAGTATCGGAATCGGCTCCGATACTGCCATTTTTGGCGGATCGGGTATCGGTCAGACAAGGCCGATCCAAATCCGATATTGTGCGTATACTATTCAGTGTTATTGTTAAGCCCCACAAACATTATAAAGCACCATAAGTTTTCGTGCACAATATTTTAAGTGTTCTGAAGCCATTATACAGTATAATGTGAGATATAAATTAATATTTAAGTGTTAAATTCAAGATCACGTAAACGTTTCCCTCAGCTGCGGCTGTCAATCATTCTTCATTCAGCACTCAAACAGCGCGTCGCGTCCGGTTATGACAGAACACACGATGAAACTCTCTCCAAGATGATTCAATGTTACTATTATTATACTTGATCTGTAGATAAAGGTCTATGGTTTCACATAAAACAACTTTATCTTGCTGGACTTTATTGCTGTACCTTAATCATGTTACTTTCCACCGGGTGTCTGTTAGATCACAACAGTAGAGTAAAGTCAGGTACTATTTGTTCTTCACGCGCACAGTAACTGAAATTTAAAAGAAAATGCTGAATAGACTATTGCATAGATAGATACTGTATAATACACTATGCATCATATGTATTTTCTTTGTGCTTTAAACTTTTCAATGCGGACTCGACGCGCTGCGCGCTGTGACTCATGTTGCTTCAAGAGCATCATTCTGCGCTCGGGATGCGCATAAGCGCTGTGGGCCACACTGTATTGGAGCCTTTCATATCGTAATACAGGGACGCAATGAAAGATTATTAATAGCCGTTCTTGTCCTGTCCTATCTATTATGTTGCTACCTTATTAAACAGCTGTGCTATACATTTAAAAAATGTCTCAATTTTATAGTAGGATATAAAATAATTGCTATTTTTATCTTGTTTTTCATGAATGTATTTTACAACAATACAAAGAGCAATGTGTAAAGTTTTACCAGATTTAGTGTTACACTTATTGTCTCTAATTTGTTCTCCACTAAACATTTTTTTCACAAAATGTTCAGATTTTATACAATTAATTGTGCACTCGTGATTTTTCTAGACTAAATTTTATTGCTGAATTATCCACTAATCTAGTTTATAATAGCATTTATGTCAGATTATGATCATATATTTTTTGTTGGTGTTTTTCTTTTTTTTCAGTTCTTATCAGTTTAACACAGAGTAATAGAAATTCTACTTGATTAAAAAAAAACTGCGCTGGTATCGGTACGGATCGGTATCGGCCGATACTCAGAATTTTTGGTATCGGATCGGTTCTGAAAAAATGGTATCGTTGCATCCCTAGATGAATGTGAACGTACCTGTTGAGGAGAGTTGATCTGAGCAGATTCATCATCCATCTGAGTCTCTGACTGGAGAGAAGGATCAGAAGCACTCGCTGCACTGGTTTTAATGGCAACGCTGGTTATCTGTAAGAGACAACATTCATAATGACAAGATATTAGAACATGGAAACACAAGAGATAAATCTGAAGCAGATACCACATGATTTCAGAATTAAAAAAAAAAAAAAAAAATACAAAAACATTTACAATTAAAACATGTCTTCATTTTACATAGTTAATCTTTAGTTTATTTTTGTGATTACATTTCACCCATAAGTTGCAATAAGGCCATTGCATGCCACACATAACTTGCAGAAAGAAAAGTGGCCTAAGACTGTACCACCTCACTCTTTAAATGTATAAATTTTAGGGGTGGGGTAGAAACACTGACCTAAAACGTAACTTAACTTATCATTTATAGACATGATTAGATTCATAGATTTCTAATAGATTCAAATTATAATCTATTCAACCAACAACTTGCTTAACATGTTGCAACAATGATATATTCTGTACACAGTGTGCTTTGCAACATACTTGTGTTCTCCAAGGGTAGTCTTCTCCTCCATAATCATAGGCAATTTCTTCTCCTTCTTTAATGTCATCCAGGGCAAACAGACAAAGGTGAGGCTTTCCATTGACGTCAGTTTTCTTCATCTTACAATTTGGATATTTGTGGTCATCAATAACGATCCGCCGAAACGATCCATCTTCTCTTGAGGCATCAATACTTAAATATGAAAGCATGAGAAAAGGATGAATACAAGTATTACAATATACCACCCCAAATCAGTGTCTTTTTTTACTATAGTTTAGCACAGGGTTTCTCAAACTCAGTCCTGGAGGGCCACTGTCCTGCACAGTTTAGCTCCAAAACTGATCAAACACACCTAGCTGTGAGTTTCTAGTGATCCTGAAGACATTGATTAGTTTGCTCAGGTGTGTTTGATCAGGGTTGGAGCTAAACTGTGCAGGACAGTGGCCCTGCAGGACTGAGTTTGAGAGACCCTGGTTTAGCATAAGGAATATGGTGCAACTTGACTTCTTACCACCATGTTTTCCCTCGCCAAATGAAATCAAACATAAATGCAGCACAGGATGCGTGGTAACATGTTCTTCTTCTCTGCAGCTCTGCATCATTTATCATATCTCCCCTGTACTCAAAATCACCTTTGCAAAAGGCACCCTTTGCGAATAGACCACGTCCTGCAAAATACAGAATTTTTTTTTTTTCACCAAAAATAAAATCTTATAGATAAAGGATGCCAAATACACAAAAAGACATCAATAGTTGGCAGCAGTATGGTTAGGACATGCATATGATGGTAAATATTAAATGATAAATCACACCACCTTACCTTTCACTGGATTGATATACTTCACATCTAATTTGAATGTTTTGTCAGTCTTCGAAACAACATGATGCATGGCATCCTTAAGGGGGCTGATTCGTGGTGGCATTTCAAACTGAGAGAAAAAAAATTGTAATAAATAATAGTGTGAAAATGGGGAGACATGCAGAATTAAACTAGCATGTTCAATAAGTAGATAAGAATGTTATTGTAATGTAACACTGCATTACAATGATATCGTATGTATCAATGTAAGACAAGAAATCAGAACTCAAGGATATCACATTTATTGACTAACTTACTAGCCTTGAGGGCATAAACTCAACATTTTCACTTAGGCTCTAATCTCTCACAAAACCAACATCTATATAATCCCAGGTAGCCTTGACAATTAACTACTTATTTGGCTCTTAACCTAACTACTCTTTTGAACGATCTCGCCATACAAACCCCAGTTTATTTTAAGTTACTGTCATAATTAAAACAAAGTTTATTCATTTAAAGCTACTTACCATTTCAGTGTTTTTATTTTTGCCTAACGTTACTTAATTGCTCTGTTAACGATATCAATACTAAAAGTCAAACACAAGTGTGATATTCCTCCCCCTCACCCTGTCCTGACAAGTAATAAAACATAACATTACCTTTAATTTAAAGTAGAAAATAATCTACTGTCCAGCACGCGAACTAGACAGAAACAGACTTAATAACCCAATTCCTTCATTAGCAATCAATCAGACTAAACACCTGACGACACTTTTCAGTTGAAATGAAGTACTTAACATTACATTGTATGATTTTGTGATCGCTTATTGGAAAAACACAAAAACACGTCAGGCCACACTTAGCCTCAACAATTAGCACTAACTAGCTAGCAGCTAACGTTAGCCCGCTGCCTAATCTAATTAACCTAACTGGTTTCATACATATGTGCTTAACGTACCTTGAGCTTCACTTTTATCCTCTGCAGAAGTTTAGATCCTTAGTTGGCATCTCCAGTAAATAATCTTCTTCTTTGTCTTCCGTGTACAGTATCAATTTAATACTTATATTTTCAAGTTGTTGTTGAATTCCTTCCTTATGAGGACCCGGAAGTGGGCGGTACTCAACCATAATTGGAAAATGTGTGTGTGGAGAAGTGAGTGCATTACCAGCCAAAAATGTTTGGGGGCGCAGCTGAGCACACACTTCACACACTCACACTACCTCATAATCGTGTGTTATGGGCCAATGCTGAAACTCCGCCCAGCACCTTCAGAATAGTTCCTCTATTCAATTCAATGGGTCATCCTTATGGGGACCTGATTTTTGGTCCCCACAACGCAAGAGGTCCCCATTACGTGACTGTGTAAACAGATTCTTGTCCCCACAACGTGATAAATACCAACTCACTCACACACACTCACATACACACACACACACACACACACACACACACTCACATACACACACACACACACACACACACACACACTCATACACACACACACACACACACACTCACTCACACTCACACACACTCACTCACTCACATACACACTCACACACACTCACACAAACACACACAAAATGTTAATTGCTGCAGTAAATGTGTAAAATAAAAAAAAAATCGTGTTGAGTGAATGATTCAATGACTCACTCATAAAGACTTCACTTATTTCATTACTGGATGAATCAGTGTTTTTGAGCGAATCTCTTGAACGAATGATTCAGTGACAAACACATGTTTAAAGTCCACATGAAATCAAAATTGACCATATTTACTTTGTTTGCCTAAATTGATCGTTTTGTGGTGAACAATTCATTCATGCAAGTCAATCCACACAAAAAATTTTTTTGGCTTCGTAATCTTTAATCAAAATCTGAAAATGCCCCTCCCCTCTGCTTTGGAGGACCTTCCCTGATGACGTAGGTTTGAGGACTTGGGTTGTGAAACGCTTAACCACTCCCCTCAAACCGTTAGTCTGTTATGAGCAGAGATGGAGAGGAGGAGCGCTAGAGTAAAACCCTCCCCTCTGTTCAATATTCCGTTTCACTGGGAAATACGTCACAACACTGGAGAAAAGTCGTTTGCAACTTCCGGTTCACGCGGACTTTAACAGTCTCTTGTCTCCACCTACTGGTGTAACGCTGTAATGATACAATCTTTATTTGAAGCATCAAGTTACTTTCAAAAGGTTACTTTCAAAAGGTTACTTTCAAAAGGTTTCAAGTTTCTTTTTCTCTATTTTGATCTCTACTGTAGACATCAGTGTTTATATCAGAACTATAAACTTTTACCCCAGTACTTCTACATGACAACACAGATCTGAATGTTCAAGCTTTAATAGACATAGAGCTGAATCGCCATTTAGGAGTAAGATCACATGAATGTTTGAATCAAGATTGTGATCTTTTAATGATAAATCATGCAGTTCTACAGCATAGTGTGAATATGGTTTAACTCTTGGCACTCAGAGCAAAAATGATCAAAGAAAAGCTGTTAAAAATGCAGCTGCAAGTTTTCCGGTTTAAAACACTAGTCAACATTTGAAGCGGATCAAAACCTTTCATCAAAGTTATACATGAATTTTGAACGATACCTGTAAGAGCCATTTTAATGCAATTTTTGTCCATTAGGGGGCGCTCTGACATTGGTATATCAGGAGCACATGGGTAATTAGACAACAGGTGTGTTAGTACTGGAGAAGCACACCGTGTTCTGACCGTGTTAAGCCATGTATTAGTGGAATACTGTGCTGACATGCTGTAATGTGTTGGATTGAGCTTAATGGTGCTTAACCATGCTTCACTGATGAAGAGTGATGTTCAAGGACATATTAAACCACAAAACCAGTCACGAGTCGCACGGGTATATCTGTGGCAATAGCCAACAATACACTGTACAGGTCAAAATTATCAATTTTTCTTTTATGCCAAAAATCATTAGGATATTAAGTAAAGATCATGTTCCATGAAGATATTTAGTAAATTTCCTACTGTAAATACAGTGAGGAAAATAAGTATTTGAACACCCTGCTATTTTGCAAGTTCTCCCACTTGGAAATCATGGAGGGGTCTGAAATTGTCATCGTAGGTGCATGTCCACTGTGAGAGACATAATCTAAAAAAAAAAATCCAGAAATCACAATATATGATTTTTTAAATATTTATTTGTATGATACAGCTGCAAATAAGTATTTGAACACCTGAGAAAATCAATGTTAATATTTGGTACAGTAGCCTTTGTTTGCAATTACAGAGGTCAAACGTTTCCTGTAGTTTTTCACCAGGTTTGCACACACTGCAGGAGGGATTTTGGCCCACTCCTCCACACAGATCTTCTCTAGATCAGTCAGGTTTCTGGGCTGTCGCTGAGAAACACGGAGTTTGAGCTCCCTCCAAAGATTCTCTATTGGGTTTAGGTCTGGAGACTGGCTAGGCCACGCCAGAACCTTGATATGCTTCTTACAGAGCCACTCCTTGGTTATCCTGGCTGTGTGCTTCGGGTCATTGTCATGTTGGAAGACCCAGCCTCGACCCATCTTCAATGCTCTAACTGAGGGAAGGAGGTTGTTCCCCAAAATCTTGCAATACATGGCCCCGGTCATCCTCTCCTTAATACAGTGCAGTCGCCCTGTCCCATGTGCAGAAAAACACCCCCAAAGCATGATGCTACCACCCCCATGCTTCACAGTAGGGATGGTGTTCTTGGGATGGTACTCATCATTCTTCTTCCTCCACACATGTTTAGTGGAATTATGACCAAAAACTTCTATTTTGGTCTCATCTGACCACATGACTTTCTCCCATGACTCCTCTGGATCATCCAAATGGTCATTGGCAAACTTAAGACGGGCCTTGACATGTGCTGGTTTAAGCAGGGGAACCTTCCGTGCCATGCATGATTTCAAACCATGACGTCTTAGTGTATTACCAACAGTAACCTTGGAAACGGTGGTCCCAGCTCTTTTCAGGTCATTGACCAGCTCCTCCCGTGTAGTTCTGGGCTGATTTCTCACCTTTCTTAGGATCATTGAGACCCCACGAGGTGAGATCTTGCATGGAGCCCCAGTCCGAGGGAGATTGACAGTCATGTTTAGCTTCTTCCATTTTCTAATGATTGCTCCAACAGTGGACCTTTTTTCACCAAGCTGCTTGGCAATTTCCCCGTAGCCCTTTCCAGCCTTGTGGAGGTGTACAATTTTGTCTCTAGTGTCTTTGGACAGCTCTTTGGTCTTGGCCATGTTAGTAGTTGGATTCTTACTGATTGTATGGGGTGGACAGGTGTCTTTATGCAGCTAACGACCTCAAACAGGTGCATCTAATTTAGGATAATAAATGGAGTGGAGGTGGACATTTTAAAGGCAGACTAACAGGTCTTTGAGGGTCAGAATTCTAGCTGATAGACAGGTGTTCAAATACTTATGTGCAGCTGTATCATACAAATAAATAGTTAAAAAATCATATATTGTGATTTCTGGATTTTTTTTTTTAGATTATGTCTCTCACAGTGGACATGCACCTACGATGACAATTTCAGACCCCTCCGTGATTTCTAAGTGGGAGAACTTGCAAAATAGCAGGGTGTTCAAATACTTATTTTCCTCACTGTATATAAAACATGTATTTCTGTGAGTGAATGCTGCACAATCGCCAACATAAATGCACAACTTTAAAGGAGATTTTCTCAATGTTTCGATTTTCAGATTCTAGATATTTTTAATAGTTGTATCTCGGCCAAATATTGTCCTATTATAACAAATCATACATCAATGGAAAGATTATTTATTCAGCTTTCATGCGATGTATAAATCTCAATTTAAAAAAATTGACCCATGTGACTGGTTTTGTGGTCCAGGGTCACATATGGAATATGGACAATGTTCATGCGCTGTATTTGCAAGGTATGGACACAACATGCTTTGAACTACATATACACGTTATACACGTTAATTACTTGCTCACTCCTATTACCTGTTACAATACCCGTTCGTGTCTTCGGACAACTTTGATGAACTGTCGACTACTGTAGATGTCATCAAGTCATGCTCATTGCATTGTGGGATGGGTATCATGTTGTTTCTGACCCAGTCTGATGTTCTCCACAGGTTTCATCGGCCGTAGTGACGAACCAGTCGACCAGTGAACTCTCTCTTATGGAGCCGTTAAGACTTTAATGGGACTCTGAACAGCGGCACACTTATCAGGAATCAGGAATCACACGGTTCAGAGCGACAGATCCCGAGCGGATCCTCGGACTCTCGCCACACGTCCATGTGCTGGTGGAGATGAACCGGAAGTGTGCCGATATTTCTGTATATTCTGACATGATATCACATGCTCTTCGCCATGAGTTTCTCTTTCTTTTCCTCCAGGCGATGGTTTTTAATGCCGCAGAAATGATGGAGTTGATTTCCTACATGTACGAAGTGATTCCACAGATTCCTTTTAGCTTTTAAAAACATGGAAACCAACTTCTTTATTGAGCGCAGACCACATTATTACACACAAAGCATAGTCCACGCTTCCTGCGCTTTTCATTTTGGACATTTATGCATCTGTCAGACGCTTTTATCCAGTGCATTTTTTATCAGTTCATGCATTCCCTTGGGAATCAAACCCAAGAGCTTGGCATTACTAACGCTGCTAATGCTACTAGAAACATTTTTCAGAATCACAAAAACGTCTTAAGAGAGGACCTATTATGCCCTTCTACAACGTCTTGTTTCTAGGCTCTACCAGAACAGGTTTTCCTGCTTGAATGTTGATTATTTTCAATGAGTCGGTGTTTCCCAAAAACACAGTTCTAACGAACACTCGCAAACATCATCGCAGAGTTGTGTGTCTGGAGCGACAGGTCTCCTGTGGTTAGAAGAAGAGTCTCTAGTTTTCATGACGTGGACTCAATAAATCCTGATCTTGAGCAGAATAAGCAATCTGACATTCAGTGTAATCTACGTCTTTTATTTAGAACACATATAAATGTCATTTACGTCTTTAAGTTTGTCGAGAGATTTAAAGCACCGTTGTTGAAGAGTGCGCATGTGTGAACGAGCTCTAGTGTAAGAACAAGTCGATGATTGAATCTGGAAATAAAGCAAAATAACTGAGAAAAATGAGAAATAGTCCTCAGATGCATGTCTGTAGTTTATAGCAAAACATCTAGTGTTAGTTTGATCTCAAACAGACTCATTAACAGTAGTTATCACTCCAACACCTGCGTGACGTCATTAACCAGCGTGTTTAAATGACCAATCTGCGACAATACGGTTTCTGGAAACAGTCGTGACATGACTAGTTGATTTCTTCAACGATGCATCGCAGTGAAGCACAAGTTACGGCGTTGTTCGGGAAACTCACCATAGACAGTATATAAACTGGACACAGCGACCTCATATGTTTCAACGGAGACAAGTGAAGTCAGTTAGAAGCACTCGCTTCCTGATGGCTGAGCGACTGCGCAGACTCAAACTGAGCTTGACGACGTAGATGTGACGTGAGCAACCCGTCTGTCTTCTAGTAGCTGTGCCGAGAGAAATCTGAAACAATCCCTTCAGAATCTCGCAGAGACGGAGAGTGTGAGTAGGAGCTGTCCATGAGCTGGAGCAGGAGCAACTTTTGCTAAGTATTCTGATTAATTATTCTGTCATTTTGCCTCCACGTCCCCCCGATCGCCCGCGAGCTTCTCCTCCTGTCCATACGGTAATCTCTCTACTGTGAGACAGAGAGTCGCGTGGTTATGACACAATCGTTAGCCTATTTTTACAAAAACTGCTTCTACGGGGCCATAACGTAAGATACAAGGTAATGGAGCCTTTTATACATTTTCGTGGTTCTTTAGAAATAAATAATGGACAAATGGAGTCTTCAAACGCCTCAGATGTGAAGTTATTCGCTGGTAAAATGACGCCAAAATGAATGGGAGTCAATGGGATGCTAACAGCAGGTGGGGGTCCGCTAGCCAATGGCGGCGCCCGGGGAAGCTTCAAGAAAATATGAAACCCTGCCCCCCTGAAACTCACCCCTGTTTAGTTCCTGTCTCTATGAAGCCCCTCCTCCTGAAAAGCACACTGTGCTCTGATTGGTCGGCTGGATCAGTGTGTTGTGATTGGTCGAGCGCTTCGAGTGTGTTTGGGAAATGTCCCGCCCCTTACCATAACCGCCAGTTTAACTCACTACTAACTAACTCACCCCGGCCCCGCCCCTTTATTCTGCGCATGAATTATTATAATGAGGAATATTGTGATGTGTTCGTTCCCGGGAGAAACTCAAGACTACAGTGGAGGCGTTTCAGGAGTTCAGAAACACAGACTCTCATATAGAGCAACACTACACACACTAAAGAAAGAGGAACATGGACAAAAAGCATAATAGGTCCTCTTTAACCAATAGCATTAAAGCAGACTTGTCACGCCCATAATACTGACCAATCACAGCGGAGACGTTCCCGACAGGCTCGTGCTGAGCAACAGGACAGCAATAATGTGATTGTCTGACTGTATATTTATGGCTTTTTTTTCTTTTCTCTTTTGTCTCGATATGCGCTCAACGGCGTTCGGTCATGTGATCCAGTTGGTCATGTGATCGAGTGTAGGGCGCACCCTTTAAACTCTACAGGGCGTCCCTGTTGCCAAAATAAAAACCAAAACATTCAAGAAACTCACAATAATCAGCGTTGCATTTTGTATTTTAGTAACAATGAACACAATAATTGTAACAGTAACACTTTACAATAAGGTTTCATTAGGTTTTATTAGTGTTAATGTTCATTTCAACATTTACTTCCACATTTTACAATAAGGTTTCACTTGTTCACATGAACTGACAATGAATAATACTTTTAAAGCATTTATTAATATTTCAACATTTACTAATACGTTATTGAAATCAAAAGTTGTATCTGTTAATATTATGTAATGGATAAGAAACTAATGTTTACCAAATTAATAAATACTCTAGTGAATGTATTGCTCATTGTTAGTTAATACATCAATTAATAGTAACAAACGGGACCTTATTGTAATTTGTTACATTTTTAAAAATGAAATGTATTTGTAAACATTAATTAATGCACTGTGAACTAACATGAACAAATGTATTTTTTTTTAACTGACTTGAAAGGTTGTAATAAATATATTTCTCACTGTTAGTTATTAGCACATTAGCTAATGTTAACAAAACACGAGAGCGTACTGTAAATGCTACTATTGTACATTTTTATGTTAATCTATTATTTATAAACATTTTTAACTGACTTTGATACTGAACACATTGGCAGGGCATTAAATGAAAAAAATCATCAAAAAAAAAAAAAAAGAATTATTTATATTTCTGTCTTTATTTATTCACACTCATCCGTTTTCTTTTTCTGTGGATCATTTAAAGGGACTTTTTGAGAATTTTAAGCACTTTTCCAGATCAGAAAAATCTTGTGTTCCAGGAAAAGACGGTTTGGAATAATCAGTTGATTTCTGTGACCTCACACACACACACACACACACATGTTTTCTGTTTCTCTCTCTAGAGAGCGAGCGAGCATGTGGTGTAACGTACTGTCACTCCTGAATGATGTGTGCAGATTCTGATGTAAAGGAACCTAATAAAAGATGAACGACACACACACGTGTGCTTGAGTTCCTGTCGTCTTACACCGCGTGCATGGGCGTCCCGCAGTGTTTGTGCCACAGATCGATGGCTTTGGTGACGATGGCGTCTGTGTTCTCCTGTGGCAGCTGTAGAGAGAGAGTGTGTGAGATGATCTTTACACACACGTACAGGAGAGGACAGAGAGGTCCATTTCTGGGTTCAACATAACGTCAATAAACATAATCTGTGGCACAGTGTTATTTAATATAGTGAGGAAAAAAAATAAATAATAATATTTAATTATTTTTTAAAAATTATACATTTTTATTTCAGTATTTTTTGTTAATTTTAGAAATGTTCAAGTTTTAGAAATGTTATTTTGTCATGCTTAGCATTTTAAAATATTTAATTCTAAATAAATAAAAATTCTACATTTTTTTTTTCAATATTTTTTGTGTTAATTTTAGTTAGAGTTTTTGTCATGCATTTTAAAATATTTAATTATAAATAAAAACAAATTATACATTTTTATTTCAGTATTTTTTGTTAATTTTAGTTAAAGTTTTAGAAATGTTGTTTTGTCATGCTTATGCATTTTAAAATATTTAATTCTAAATAAATAAAAAATCTACATTTTTTTTCAGTTTTTTTTGTGTTAATTTTAGTTTTTGTCATGCATTTTAAAATATTTAATTATAAATAAAAACAAATTATACATTTTTATTTCAGTATTTTTTGTTAATTTTAGTTAGTGTTTTTGTCATGTATTTTAAAATATCTAATTATTTAAAAAGAAAATTATACATTTTTATTTCAGTATTTTTTGTTAATTTTAGTAACATTTTAGTGTCATGCTTAGAGTATTTTAAATGCAGGTGTATATAAACATCAGACAAAAAAGTCAAGTACAGAAAAGTGATTTTCTGGGTTCAATGTGAGGTCTATAAACATCATTTGTGGCATAGTGTTATTTATTATAATGAGGAAAGTAAAATAATTCCTTGTTCCTCAATTAGAAAAACAGTAGTTCATATAATAATAAAAAATCAAATTATAAAATAATTCCTTGTAATGGACATAGTGTTATTTTAGTATTGAGATACTATTGTAGTTTTTATTAATATTTAGATTTTTTTTAAATATATATTTCTTTTCTTGTGTTAATTTTAGTTAAAGTTTTAGTAATTTTGTTGTGTTTTTATCATGCATTTTAAAATATTTAATTTAAAAAAAGAATAGAATTTTTTTTTTTTATTATAAATTTTAATTTCAGTATTTTTTGTTAATTTTAGTTAAAGTTTTATCAATTTTGTTGTGTTTTTATCATGTTTAGAAATATTTAAATATTGTAAAATGAAAGAAAATCAAAAAAATATATATTTCAGTTTAAGTTATTTTGAGTGAGAAATATTGCTGTAGCTGAAAACGTTTTTCAATATTTAATTTCAGCTTCCTGAAAGTTTATTTTATTTCAAGTAACAACATTTTTTATTTTATATTCCAGTTTTAGTTGTCTATAATAACTGTGCAGTCTATGGGACGAGAGCACTGGAGGATTTAAAAGAGGAAACAAAAAACTGTTGTTATGTCACAGATTAACATGCACTGACCCCAGAACATTCCTTTAAAATAATAAACGTTTGCACATATGTAACTGAATTAAGGAAGTGCTTACGTTAGACAGGAAGTTGTAGACTCCATCCGGGTGACTGATTCCCATCAGCAGGATCTTATAACTGAGCAGAATCTCCACGGCAACAAACACCAGAATCTTACAGGAGCCGCTGATCACCTTATCCCACACCCTGCCGGCCAATCACACCACAGCACAGTCAACCAATCAGCCAATCACAACAAACCAGAAACTGTGTTCTGAATAGTGTAGAACAACAATTATTCATATAAGAGATGACAACTGGACTACTCATGCAACATAATGAGGTCATGTGACAGTATGGTTGACTGACAGAAGTCAGTGAACTACAATTAAAAATGCATTAAAAAAAATCAATAATGAAAATGTTAATAACTGTTTTTATTTGTCAAAAATAATAGAAAAAAAATCCCAAACTGTTCTGCATGGTTATTGAACACAATTTTTTTTAAACATTATTAAACCTTTTTATTATTATAATAAATATTATTATTTATTATAGTCAAAAAGGAAATATTAATATCAATACTGTATGTTCTGCATGGTTATTGAACACTTAAACCAACATAAAAAAAAATTACAAAAATTATAAAGTATAATAGTAATAATAATAAATGTTGTTATTATTACAGTCAAAATATCAGAAAAAAAAATAAATCTTTTCTGCATGGTTCTTGAACACTTACAACAACTTTAAAGGGGGGGTGAAATGCTATTTCATGCATACTGAGTTTTTTACACTGTTAAAGAGTTGGATTCCCATGCTAAACATGGACAAAGTTTCAAAAATTTAATTGTACGTTTGAAGGAGTATTTCTGTGCCAAAAATTGTCCTTCCGGTTTGTCACAAGTTTCGGAAAGTTTTTTTTGAGTATGGGCATGTGTGACGTCAGATGTAGCGGAATTTCCTTATACGGGTCCTAAGGGCACTTCTCCGGTAAGATCGCGGGCGCGCGCGCACTCGTAGAACAGAGCAAGAGAGTGAAAGCAGTACCTCATCTAAGCGCTCTGCTCAGCTTTAGGGAAGTCAGTGTCACCAAAGAAGTGTGTTTTTGGTTGCCAGGGCAAGACAAACCTGCACAGATTCCCAAAGAACCCAGCGTTAAGGGAATAGTGGATGGAGTTTGTTTTTCCGGGGCAAAAACGAGTTGAGCAAGACTGTTTCCCTGCATTTCGACGATGATTGTTTTATAAACAAAGCCCAGATCACGGATTTGCAGATCGTCTAATGCTTAAGGATCGAGCAGTCACAATGATAAAGGTCCGCAGTCGTGCGTTGGAACCGGGCGGTGAGTAAAACTGTTGAACAAATGTCTCTGTGTGTTGTTAACATTACTAGCTCGGCGCGTTAGCACAGCTTTAACACATCGCCCACACGGCCCGCCCCCAGCCGCTCGGTTTTTTCCGGAAAGACTCGGTACGGTCTATCTTTCACTTATAAATATAATAAAACTAAAGACTTTTTGGAGATATGAACGATGCAATACTACTCTATAGGTACTCAAGATTAACAGGAGATTGAGTGAAAATGAGCATTTCACCCCCCCTTTAAAATTACTATTACTACTTATTATAGTGTCAAATAGTAAAAATCAATAAAAAATACTGTATGTTCTGCATGGTTATTGAACACTTAAATCAACATAAAAATTATTTAAAACTAATAAAGTAATAACAATAACTGTTGTCATTAGTCAAAAAAAAAAAAATTGTTTCACTTTATTTTGATGGTCCCTTTAACACATTCTGTTGACTATAAGTAACGTTACACCTGCATGTCTACTAACTCTCATTAGAGTGTTAGTAGAGTATTAGTAGTGTTAGTAGAGTTAGTATAGTGTCAGTAGAGTGAGTAGATTGTGAGTAGAGTAGTAGTAGTGTTAGTAGAGTAATAGTAG
Source organism: Squalius cephalus (assembly GCF_949319135.1). NCBI lineage: Eukaryota > Metazoa > Chordata > Actinopteri > Cypriniformes > Leuciscidae > Squalius > Squalius cephalus. The sequence continues at coordinate 37,321,243 of NC_137133.1, forward strand.
AGTGTTAGTAGAGTAGTAGTAGAGTGTTAGTAGAGTATTTGTAGAGTATTAGTAGAGCGTTAGCAGTGTTAATAGTGTT
>NC_137133.1:37326321-37378821 GCF_949319135.1 Squalius cephalus
CCCCCTAATATTGAAATCCCAGAATCCCCCCTGGTCTGACAGCATATGATCGCTCATGTTCTCACCCAGTAAGACTTTCCACACGTGGATCCGGTACATGGAGGGAAGCGGAAACCTCTGACTGAACGTGCTCAACTTCTCCACATCTGGAAACACCACACACACACACACTGACCATCAACAGCAGATAATAAGAGTTATCAATATTTATTATTGTGAAACAATCCGTTTTGCATGGTTATGTGTAGAATCAAATCATAAAAAAGAATGGCCTACAATAACAATAATGATAATAATTGTTTTTTTTATAAAAAGTCAAAAGTGGATGTTCTGGATGTTGTTTTTTTACATTTAGAAAAACATTATTAATAATAATAATAATAATAATAACAAAAACTTCTGTCCTGTATGGTTATTGAACTCTTAAACCAATATTAAAAATGAGTAAAAAAATAAAATAATACAAATAATAATAATAACTGTTATTATTAGTGTAAAAAATAACAGGAAATAATAAACACCAACATTCAAAATAATAATAGTTATTATTATGATGATTATTATTATTTATTATAGTCAAAAAGGACAAATCAACATCAATAATGTATGTTATTGAACACTTAAACCAACATAAACAAATATTTAAAATATAATAAAGTAATAATAATAGTTAGAAGAAGAATAACTTAAACTGTTATTTTGAATAACAGAAAATTAAAAAAACTGTTCTGCATGATAATTTAACACTTACACCAACATTAAAATTATTATTATTACTTATTATAGTGTCAAAACTAGTAAAAACAATAATAAAGTAATAATAATAACTGTTTTTATTACAGTCAAAATAAGAAAATAAAAATCTGTTCTGCATGTTTATTGAACTCTTAAACTACAATTAAAAATGCATGAAAAATGTTTCATAAAAATACCAATAACTGTTTTTATTCAATTTTTTAATTATTAGTGTTAAAAAGTCAAACAAAAAAGTAAAACTGTTCTGCATGGTATTCAAACACACAAAAAAAAAATTATTATTATTATTATTGATAACTGTTATTAATTTAACAAACAAACAAATGTCTTAAGCCAGAGGCAGCATCGGTCAGTCTGTAAATCTCACCCAGTGGATTGTCCTTCAGCACGATCTCCAGGGATTTCTTCTCCTCCACTCCTCTGAATCCCACTTTCTCATAATACGCCGAGCGGAAGTTCCTCTGAGGATCTTCAGCCATGATCAAGCTGGAACAACAACATCATGATGATGATGATGACACTTTATTACTCATAATGAGACTATGGGAACTCTATAGTGTTAGATCACATCGGTGTCACATTTGCTATAGAACAACAAAGGTATAACATTACTTTGATACAGTACCATGGTATTACCACCATGGCACCCAAGAAGTACTTTACCTTTCCTTCCTTAAAGAATACCACGGCTCATGTAAAGTTAGTTTAACCTTTGACATTCGTTTTCACACCCATTAAACTATCTGTGCATTTCATGTTTTCAGCTCAGATGTACAGTATAAAACACGTGTCCTCGCAGCACAAGCCTTATCTCAAGAAATAAAACAAATTAATTAGCCCTATAAATCAATTAAATGATTTAACCATGTGACATTATGACATCAAACTAATAATAAAATGTAGAACATTTAAAAATATCCCTTTTATTGCACAAGGCTCTGTTTTGGGAATTCAAACAATTCAAACAAGCTTTATAAAAAAATTGTACCAGTATAATAATCTGAAAAACAAAGCTTGTGCATTATAGGGAATCATATTTTGAATACTTTACAGCTGGATTGATACCTTTAGGTCAAACGGTGTTGTCGTTTAATGGATTTACAGTATTACACACATTTAAAGTTGAAAAATTATTATAAAACAAATGAAATGCCAATTCCAAAAATGGAGCCTTGTGCAATAAAATGGATATTTTAGTATTTTCTACATTCTACGATTAGTTTGATATCATCATGGTCAAAATGTTTAATAAGAATTATAGGGCTAATTAATGTATATTCTTGAGATAGGGCTTGTGCTGCAAAGGACATTTGTTTATGTAAATCTGAGCTGGTTTGAGCTGAAATGTTTAATTGGTGTGAAACCGAAAGCCTAACGAATGTCAAATGTTAAACTAACTTTACCACAATAGCTCAGAGAAAGGTAAAGATAGTAATACTATGGTATTTGTGTTAGTGTAGAAGTAGAACAAAAAATACAAGGTACGACAGTTATTATATCTATGGTAAAACCACGGTAAACTGGTGTAAGACACGCCTGATATGTTCCTCATATAGAGGAATGTGTTAAGAAGACGCATTAATGTTTAAAAATCACAGTTTATCCGCAGAACTCACCAGGCCTCAGTCTCATCCGCGGTGTTTCCTGAGCAGACACCCGAGGAGTGATTCACCGATCCCCCGTCACATTCAGCTCACATTCAGACTGCAGGAGCAGGATCATCATCTTCAGATCTTCATAGGGAAACTGTGAATGAGTCTGCCTGAATCTGCAGTCTTGTGTTTGCAGCTTTCTGCCCTCGGAAGTGAATCACGTCCTCGTGTTGTTGTTGTACTACCGCCCGTGTCCGGCAGGAGGCGCTCATAGACCCCTCACTGTTACAGTTTTTGCCAATTGCTAACACACAATTTTGCAGACTAGGCTGGTTTTATCAAAATACTTAACACAATTCACAAAACCACACACCCAAACTGCAAAATACCCAATATATCCTGCAAAATGAAGCACTGCAACCAAAACTACATACAGCATTATCAAAATCAAACTTGTGCACAAAATGGCACACACTTCATTTATATTAGCAGATTTTTGTCTAACCAACTACACACTGTTGGGCATAATGAAGAGCACTCTCATCTTTAGCTTTGCCATAATACTAAAATAGTTGTTAAAACATTTTTATTTAATTTTTTTCACCAAACAAGTCATAATAATAATTACATTGGACGGAAAAAAAATACGCTCACAAAAAAAAACAGTGAACTGAAAAAGATTGAAGTGTTAATTAACCATTGAGGTGTTTGGTCAGGTGACACATGTACTGGCCAATCAGATCATGTAGTGTCATTTTAAGTGGCAGTGTTTTGAAAGGGCAAACATGTGGCTTTATGTCAGATTGTTGTGTGTTACGCAGAGAACCGTGTTCAGTGTGTTTAAAAAGGGCCATTTTGAATTGCAAAATGTGTGTAAAGCAGAAAATGTGTTTAGACTTTTGGAGACTTGAGAAGAGGTTTTGCTCTCTGTGTGTCAGTTTCAAATAATTGTGCTGTGCATGTCATTTTAGTGTGTTGGCAATTGGAAAAAACTGTAATATGATACTTTTTTAAATATTCTTTGTGTGTGTGTGTGTGTGTGTGTGTGTGTGTGTGTGTGTGTGTGTGTGTGTGTGTGTGTGTGTGTGTGTGTGTGTGTGTGTGATGGGTAGGTTTAGTGAGAGAATATAATTTTTTTCTAGTATAAAAATCATGTCTATGGAATGTCCCAATTTAGATAGCTATAGTAAACATAAAAAGACAAATAGAAAATGCACTCGTTCTTGACTGACTAACTTTTTAAAACTATATTTGTAATGTATATTTTATTTATAAACTGCAGTGTTATTTTACATTTGATCAAAAATCAAAGTCCAAACTGAAAATGAAAATTAAGTGAGGAAGATTGGATAGACAAGATCAGACAGTGTTTGTTTCAGTTATCTTCTTTATTGTTACTCACTTTACCTACAATCATAATAAAATAAACATGAAAACTTTTGTGGTGATCTGTGGTATCAAACCAGCATTTGAGTCCAGTTGAATATCAAGAACAGCTGATAACATAAATAAAATAAATAATGAACACTGACCCACCACCAGCATTATAACTAATATTTTTTAAACATATTTAAACATATTTTCTCTCTCTCTTCCTCAACACGCTCTTTACCTCTGAAAATGCTCTAAAATGTCTAAATTATGTATCATAATTATGCATCATACTTAATATAAACTGGTTATTTTTGATTTTTTTTTTTTCTAAAAGATTTTCTAAAAGACCAGATTTGTGACATTTGAGTTCAGAGAATCATTCGCCCCATAGTCACCCAGTCGAGCAGATAAATAATACAATTTAAATATAACTATCATACTGAATATTAAATAAGTGATTAAAGATAACAATTGCATCATACTTGTACAGTCTTTTTTCACATTAGGCTGAGAGGAAAGTTTTTTCCTCCCTCTCTCTCTCTCTCTCTCTCTCTCTCTCTTTCTCATTTAGTCTGATGGATCTGATTTCCAGGGTCAATGCAGAAATAACGTAATTTAGGTGATTTTTCACTCTGAATGACAGTGTTCATACGATAATCCATGAACTCTGCAGAGAAAAGGGAATAAAATCTTTCACTGAGAGAGTGCATAAATACCACAATACATTTCAAACACAATCAAACTTCATTACTGACAAATGCTTGGCAAATATGAAACATTGGTAACACTTTACATTAATGTATGAATCAGCATGAACTAACAATGAGCAACACATTTGTTACAGTATTTATTAATCTTTGTTTATTTTAGTTAATAAAAATACAGCTAAAAATCCCTCCGCAGAAGTAGCAGTGCTTCGCCTTCTGAGAATATAGTTCCCAGTACGGTTAGAAGATGGCTGTGTCTCATGTGACCTTGTTATTCGTACACGCTGTGACTATACAAATCACAACATGTAAATAGGAAAATGTTGGTGTTATTTTGTCACTTATTGGGAGCAGTATGCTAGCTGGAGCCATTTACCTCCAGTCTTTGTGCTAAGCTAGGCTAGCGGTGGGTGCGTCAGACAGAGTTACGGCACACACGGAGATGAGAAGGGTGTGTATGGACTTATCTAACTCTGGGGGATACGGTGAATAAGATAAAGTCCCAAAAATTCGGCGTGTTCCTTTAACTAATGAACCCTATATTGTAAAGTGTTACTGAAACATTTAATAGTCTGAAATATGAAGCATGCTTTACTTACAGTCTCTGATACTTTACTTCAGTATGTATATCTGATGTTGAAGGCAACAGGTCCTCTGATGTTAAAGCCGAGGTAGAAAGACACCTGGCCTTTTCTGTACACACTGGCCGGTTTATGAGGAGTGACTTGAATCTGTTTCCCATCTCTAATAGCGAACACTTTATGATTATTCCTGACCTCGCCGCTGACCCGCTGGAGACAATTAACGTCACCGTCTAAGAGGAGCTCCAACGAGTTAGGAGGATCATTCAGCTGTAGTTCTGAGCTGTGAACCAGTTTCTGCAAACCCTTCCCGTCCCCAAAGAAGAACAAAGGCACCAGGTAGCGACCGCGAAGGTATTTCTGATACTTCTTCTCATATGATTCACGCATATATCGGACACAGTTTTGCAGGTCTGGAGGGTTTGGGATTCTTGGCTGCGCTTCATCAAACCAAAAGAGCAAAAGAATCAAGAGGTAAAACTCTGGGCTTCTGTGTTTCTCTTTGCTCACCCAAAGTTTGTGTAAGCTGGCCTGGAGCTCGTCTGTCTCTTCAGACTGATCATCAAACACACTCAGGATGATGTTGGCGGAAACGTAGAGAATGTTCTGGGTTTCGTCATCAGATTGTGGATTTTGAAGTGCACTCTGATTTTGTTGAAGCACACTGATATCAGATTTGGGGAAATGAAGTAGGCCTCCAAAAGACTTCATTCTTTTCTCATTCAGGGTGGCTTTAAAATATTGCTTATAGCACTCTTCAATTTCATTATGAAGGTAGGGCAGGTCACGTTTATTGATCCTTGGTCTTGAGAATGCCAGGTACCATTCAAAGAAATCATATTTATTCTTCACGTCACCTTTGTGATCACTGATGAACTTACTGTATTTTTGTTCCCAAGGGTTTTTTGCACTTAAATCATGCATGATCTTGCACACCTGGAGACATCCAAAGCTGCCCCTGTTATTGAAAATGGTGGTGTCTTCTGACTCGCCTTCAGCTGCTTTTTCTTCATCTTTAAACGCTTTAATGGCAGACTTTGCAATGCGCAAAACCTGTGTTTGTGTGTTTGTGCGTGTTTGTTCTTTCAGAATGGTCCGCAGGTGGTTTTTGTGAACCTGCCCCAGTGTATCAATAATATGAGATTTTGTGGGAGGTCTGGCAATGGCTATATTTGCCCACCTTTCTGCCTCATCAAATTTGTTTCCTTTTTTTACCACAATGTAATACAAACGTGCAAGTGCTTGAGGATAAAAAGGGTCTTTGGTGAACAAATCTGAACCCAGCTTCAACAAACTAATGCATTCCTCGGGATTCCTCGTGAGGTCAAGAATCAGTTTGGAAAACTTGTCCTTTTCTGTGTCGACCCTTATGGTTAACATTCTCTTGCAAATCCGCATGTAATGACTCTCCTTTCCTTTTACCATGTTTTGCAAGAAGTCAGAAGCGATGTTGAATGTTGTCAGTTTGTTCTCAGTGAGCATATTCACACATGCATCCGCAATCATTGGATGTGCCATGCGTATGTAGTCTGTGTTTGGTTTTCCTTCTGAGAATGTGACTATGAGATCAATGAAAGGCTCCATTGCTGCTTCCAGTGTTTCCTTGTCGGAGGAACGGTCTGTTTGTGCAATGAATTCCTCGCACAAAAGCTTCGACAAGTGTGAGCCTGGGACGTATGAATTTATCAAAGCCAAAAAACTGAGAAGTCTTGTGCTTTTGGACTTTGGATATTTCTTAACATGTTGGACCATTTCTGCTGTGATCAGTTTCTCGGCGTCCTCTTTCCTGAAACCTCCCTGCATTATGTTGAAGGCATGGAAGTTCTCTGACATTGTCTTGTATTTCTCATTCAGCTCCAGTTTCTTTTGATCAAACCTCTCTTTCTCGTTTGGAGAGAGCGTCATTGTAATTTCCACACTGCCTGTTCCTGGAACAGTTGTAGTTCTGCAGTTTAAAATGATCACAGCGGGAGTGTCTGTGCTGATGTCCCTCGTACGTATTTCGTCAATCAGGTTTTCCCAGAGAGAATTCTTGATTGGCTGATCATTGTTTGAGTTTTCCTTGGTGTCCAGCAACAGGAGCACTGTTTTCGGATCATGTCTTGCATGTTGTTCATTAGACAGGAGGAAAAGGTCCACCACTTGTTTCGGCAGCTTTTTATCGTCTAAATCAGAGTTGATCACTTTGGCACATCTGAGGTGTTTGTGAAAATGCCAGAGCGCCTGCATGGCGAGGGTTGACCCTCCACTGCCAGGCTGGTATTGTAAAGAAACTTCAGTGATCAGACATCTTTTCCTTTTTTTTCTCTCAATTAACTGAATTAAATCTTTAAAGCAATCCCTTTCTACAAACGGCGAGATCTCTGATGTGCTAAAATTCAGCCACTGTGGAGGAGCTCCTTTAAGAAAATCAATCTCGTGCTTCATAGAGTCAATCGCCGAGTCTCCAGTCTCGAACATATCAGACCACGCCACGTCCAGGCATGAGAGTGAATCTCTCAGGTTAGTTGGGATTGCGGTTGCATCACTGTTTTCGGAGCTGGGTACAGATGAAGGAATGGTGTACATTATCAGTTTTATTTTTCCTTTTTCTTTCCAATTAGAATGGGGATATTTGTGAGAGGAATGTTTCAAAATTGCTTCAAAATGGTTGATAAATTAAGAGAATCCCTGCGAGTCTTTATTCCAGTGCCACGGAGAAGGAGACCAAGATACCTTTTAAAAGAATGGGATAATTTCAGAATAGACAAATAATTACTGAGGGAGAGCGAAAGAACCAGAAATAGAGGCAATAATCACTTTGATATTGTCTTAAATCTATCTCTATCCATTTTTTTGTTGTTGTTGTTTATATGTTTTATGTATTAATAACAGCCTGGACTAGTAAACTCTCAAGTGTCTGCTTTCTAATGATACAATGGTTGTACAGTCAGAATGATTTATGAGCAGAAACCTTTTTATTTTTGTTATGTCATTTATGCACACCTTTTCAAAACTGAAATGGGATTAATCTCATTTTTTTCTTTTTTATTATAAGCTTAGACTGTCTCAAGTCAAGTCAAGTTTATTTATATAGCGCTTTTCACAATACAGATTGTATCAAAGCAGCTTCACAGTATTAAATTAAAATAATACATCAATGTTTGTTTCTAGTGGAAAACGTCCACGTTTGGTAATGCTGATCAATAGTATTGTTGATTGATTAATTAAATTAAATATCCCCAACTGTCTCCTGCCTCCTTGCAATATTCCCTGACCAGCTTTCAAAGCAAACCTACACCCTTCCAAGTATATGCTTCACAACATGAATAACAATAAAATAAAACAATTATAGCTATAATGCATTTAAACATATACATTTAAAAATTACATTTATTTAAAACTTAAAAATATATTACCTATTAATACAATTTGAAACACTAGTTAAATAATAAATGTACTTGTATAACACAGTGAAATTCATGAACTGTCTTACCGTTCAGCTAACAGTCAGATGTTGTGCCGTATTCAATAATAAGGCAGCACACCTTTTATTTGCCAAGAAATATGTGTAAAATCCCACCCCCTTTGTGTCATAAATTTTTGTCTTCCGTGTCACAATACACAAAAATGCAGGTGTAACATTCAGGCTGCATTTTTGTGTCTTATGACAAGATCTGTTGTCTGTTCAAATGTATCACTATGAAAAGTAGGCCTATATTTACAGAAAAAAGGTTGGGGGGGGGGGGGGGGGGTTTCATGAATCAGTATTCACAAAAATGTATTTCATTTCTCTGAAAATGAAAGTTAGGACACAATACTGCACTGGGTGTGGCAGAACGGGTTATTATGTTCCCGTTTGTCATTTGTTTCTATGGTTATTCATTATATGGCTAATTGAGCGTTCGCAAAGACCCACCCCCTTTAGTTACTGTTGGTATGTCTGACAATCCACGCCGCTCTCACACACACCATGTTCTCACACAGTGAAAAATACATCGCGGAGGAGAGAGGACACTGACAATACACTGAGACAGGACAGACCAGGGTACTTTTGTTATGAAATAAAGTCTCAACTTTCAAATTTGGTCACTTTTTAAAGAAATTTAAACAATAAATACGGTTTTGTGTCTCTTTAATGTGTCTGACCTATTGATCAGTTAAAGCTGCTCGTGAACCGATCATCTCTTCCTTCTAGTTCATTTATAGCATCAAATAAGCATGAATGAACATCAGAAGGAATGTTGTTTTAACCGTAGAAAGACGTCAGTACACTCCGTTTTTCAAGTTCAAATCCACCAACGTTAATCTACTAACTCTCCTGACTGCTTTGTCGGACAAAAATGGCGGATTCGGCAGATGGTGGATTATGATTGGTCAGATCGCCTGTCAATCAAACTCCCTGTGAAGGGTCAGTTAGCGTTTGTAGGCTACTTGAGTTCATTATCACGTGTAGCCTGTATCTTTCCTTATGTTCATTCAGTTCATTGTCCAGCATTGTTTGTGCTTAGCATGCTGTTTCATTCCATTGTTCGGGAAGCAGACACACTCTGTCAGTTTAAATCTAGACTAACACATCATCTCTTTAACCTTCCATACACATAGAACATTATACATTTCTCTTATTCAAATCAGTTAAATGATTGTTAGGCTGGATAAATTAGGTCAGCCGGAACCGGGAACACTTCCTATAACAGCCAATGTACTCGTTACATCAGAAGAAGAATGGCATCTATGCTAATATTAGTCTCTGTGTTTATCCCGAGGTTTATTGTAGTCAGCCGGATCTGGGCCGGATCCAGACCAGATAGTGAACCTGCGCCTAGACACGACCACAACGCATGATGTAGTCAGCCGGATCCGGGCCGGATCCAGACCAGATGGAGGACCTGCGTCTAGACACGACCACAACGCATGATGTAGTCAGCCGGATCCGGGCCGGATCCAGACCAGATGGAGGACCTGCGCCAAGACACGACCACAACGCATGATGTAGTCAGCCGGATCCGGGCCGGATCCAGACCAGATGGAGGACCTGCGCCTAGACACGACCACAACGCATGATGTAGTCAGCCGGATCCGGGCCGGATCCAGACCAGATGGAGGACCTGCGCCAAGACACGACCACAACGCATGATGTAGTCAGCCGGATCCGGGCCGGATCCAGACCAGATGGAGGACCTGCGCCAAGACACGACCACAACGCATGATGTAGTCAGCCGGATCCGGGCCGGATCCAGACCAGATGGAGGACCTGCGTCTAGACACGAGTCACGACCACAACGCATGATGTAGTCACCCGGATCCGGGCCATATCCAGATCAAGTGGAGGACCTGCGCCTAGACACGACCACAACGCATGATGTAGTCAGCCGGATCCGGGCCAGATGGTAGCCACAACGCAGCCCTGAATGTCAGCAGAGACTGTTTCAACTAGACTCTCGCCTGTGAAGACCTCAATGAAACACGGACAGCCATCGGCACAGATCCCCAGCAAAGACCACAAGAACCAAACAAGTCCTCTGCTCAGACCTATGATTGCTGAGTCTGACCCTGACTGAGCCTGATTTCTCCTGAAGTTTTTTTCTCCATTCTGTCTCCTGATGGAGTTTGGGTTCTTTACCACTGTCGCCTCTGGCTTGCTTAATTAATAATAATAATAATAATAATGCGTTTATTTTATAAAGCGCCTTTCAGGAAACTCAAGGTCACTTTACAGTAAAGTACAATATACATGACATAGAAACAAGACATGAAACAGTACAAAACCGTTATGATAAATCTGATATTTCTAAAGCATGGGATAGGGCTTTTAATACAGACCGTGCCTCATTGTTAAAGAAAAAATCTAAGCCTCACATGACATCCAAAGTATTTTTTTTCCACTAGCTACACTCCAGCAGTAGGAAGAATAAAGAACATCATTCGCAAACATTGGCACGTTCTTAACAGTGGCCCGACACTTAAAGACATCTGCGCTGAGCCGCCCAGGTTCATTTTCAGACGCGCCCGCAACATTCGCGACCGATTGGTCCACTCAGATATGATTATCCCACTCTCTACTACTTGGCTTCCCAGCCCACCTCTGGGTTTCTATAAATGTGGCAACTGTGCGCAATGCTCCAATTCAACCAATGCGAAAGATTTTTCACATCCCCGCACTGGTAAGAAATATTCTATTTCTTCATTCATCAACTGTAACAGTACTCACGTAATATACCTTCTAAAGTGTCCCTGTGGACTGGTGTACATAGGTCAAACAAAACGTCAACTTAAACTAAGGATAGCTGAACACAAAACAGCAATTCGTACCCAGAACTTAACATATGCCATGGCGAGGCACTATAAGCAGGCCAATCATGGTTCCCCTGCATCACTGAAGTTTTGGGGAATCGAGAAAATCACACCCCCACCCAGAGGTGGTGATATTATCAATAAACTCCTATGCAGGGAAGCGTTCTGGATACATACACTTAACACTCGAGAACCTTTAGGTCTAAATGAAGAATTGAGTTTAACATGCTTTCTCTAAACACTTAAGCATATTAAAATACAGATGAATATACTTTTATTCCCATTGTATTGTGAACTTTATTTTTATTTATTTTTATTTTTTTGGATCTGTATGTGGGTACTTGCCCTTTAATGACTGATGTGTGAGTGTGACACCTTGGTTTAGAGGGGTGTATTTTTGGGTGGCCAACGCCCCCTTTATCACACCTGTTGATGATCCTTATTAATGGCTTCATTGCTCATTCTCTCCAAGGACTCTGATGAAGATGTAACTTTACATCGAAACGTTAGTCATTTATTGTTATGCACCTTAAATAAATATTTTAATTAGTAGACATCTGTGCTGCACCGGCGATTCCTTTTGTCTGGTTTGTTTTGTCCTGCCCTGGTTGCACCGGATTGTTTGTGGATTACAGAAGCGCAGAGAACCTTCTTTTCAATAAGTCACGGCATCTTCTCCTGTTATGCTTTTTTAAGACTAATTTTTTTAATTAAAAAAATTACATATTTAATGTATTTCTACACTTTGGAAATTATTATTGTCTGTATAAATTTAGGGTCAACTGTTTACTCTTTTTCCTGTAAAATGAAAGTTAAACACTCCTTGATTCTAAGAAGTTAAACCTGTAACTCTGTGAAAATACTTCTCTAAGAATACCAGACATATTCTGAATGTGGTTTAGATTAATTCACTGCAAAGGAATGACAGGTTTCCTTTCATTTCTTTGGAAATGAAAGTTCTATATCACCAAACATGAGTAGTATGTATGTAGCAAGAGGAAACGAGGATCTAGACAACCATAAACAAAATCCAGGGAAACGAGTCCATGTGAACGGAAAACACACACACACGCTGTGTTTTCAGGTTTTATGGGGACTCTGCACACACAGATTTCAGTTATGATACATATTATAATGCTTATAAAAGTGTGTCTGCATGAGTCTCTTGAGTGTATGTGCGTGAGTCAGTGTGTACATGAGTGTGTGTGAGAGAGAATGTGTAAATGTGTAAGTATGTGTGAGAGAGAATGTGCATGTGTAGTTTATATTACATTTTGGGGACCAATCAAGGATAGTAAAATCTGAGATCACCAACATTTTAGGGAACAGACAGCCACGTGGGAAAAGGTTTTGGTGAACGTTTTGGTAACCCTTCCTTTTACAGTCCCCTAATTACTAGGTATTTACCTGGTAAATATATGGTAAGTTATAGTTGGTTATTGGTAATTACCACAGGTAACAAGTATGTAAATGCAGAGAAACTACAAACTAATTACTAAGTATTTACCTGGTAAGCATATGGTAAATTATAGTATTTTAGTGTGTAATTACTTAAGGTGATTAGTATGCAATTACAGAGAAACTACCAGGGAAAAAAACACCACTGTTAAATATCAACTCAACAAAGTACTGTGTACTTGTTGTCCAGTATTACCCATCAATTCAAGTTAGGTTTGTAGTTATCTTAGGGTTATGTTGGTAACAGTCCATGTTTATTTATTACTATCTTGAAATTAAGACGGTAGTTTCCAATAAATTACCTTGTCTTACATAGTTGTTGTTCATTGCTACACCCATTTATAGAGGGTTTATCAAATAATTTACCTTACACTTACCTGGTAACTACCCCGCAGGAACAGTTTTCCCTAATGTCATGGCACATCTTAAATACTGGGTGTTCTTGCAGATGTTTTTACAATTTACTCAGTAAATAAAGTGCAACTGTACTGTAAAATGAAGCCTTGTTTATTTCCATGGTATTACCGGAATTGTACCATATAACCTGATCATTCCCTTTTCCATAGTCACTTTTTTTTTTTACCTCGTATGTCCTGCAACGTTACCAAGGAAAACATGACAATTTACTCAGTAAGTAAAGTGAAACTGTACTGTAAAAGGAAGCCTTTTTATTTCCATGGAATTACTGGAATCTTACCCTATAATCTGTAATAGCTACGTAACTGTAGCTATTACAGATTATAGGGTAAGATCCCAGTAATTCCATGGAAATAAAAAGGCTTCCTTTTACAGTACAGTTTCACTTTACTTACTGAGAATGTTCAACGTGATCTCATGAGAATACGTGTGTATTTTTACGTAAAGTGTAATTCTACCATACAGTGCTATGCATAAGTTTAGACACCCATACTAAAGTTGACTAAAAAGAGGAATAAAAAATCATCTTTTGGAAACTGAACTTAATGCCTTAATTAAAAAAATTAGGAAAAATCCAACCTTTAAGGACACCAATTTTCTTTGTGAATGAATAATGTATCGTAAATAAATAAATGTTCTTCCTTAAAATACAGGGTGCATAAGTTTGGACACCCCTATGTTAAATTCCCATAGAGGCAGGCAGATTTTTATTTTTAAGTATTTCTTTTTATTTATTTTTTAGGATACTATGCATCCTGATAAAGTTCCCTTGGCCTTTGGAATTAAAATAGCCCCACATCATCACATAGCCTTCACCATACCTAGAGATTGGCATGGTTTTATTTCAGTTAGCCTAATAGCTAGTTTGATTTGCATTGAGAGATGATCTTATGGAAAGTACCCCATGCCAATCTCTAAACATTTATTTATTTACGATACATTATTCATTCACAAAGAAAATTGGTGTCCTTAAAGGTTGGATTTTTCCTAATTTTTTAAATTAAGGCATTAAGTTCAATTTCCAAAAGATGATTTTTTATTCCTCTTTTTAGTCAACTTTAGCATGGGTGTCTAAACTTATGCATAGCACTGTACGTACATTTACTTACGTTTTATACACACAGAAACGTATAATACTGATGTATTTACAGCACTAAAACGTAAAATGTTTACGTATTAACAGCACAAAAACGTACATTATTTACATTAAAATCGTAACTGTCAAATCCCGCGCTCGTGATGAATTCAAATTCAAAAATTGCGCCCTCAAGAAGCGTTACGACGTGTTTTACGGCAGCGATGTCAAACGCTCATTGGCTCTCGCCTGTTCGTCTATGTTCGTCACAGATTGCGACATGCCGTATTTCAGTCGGTAAACTACATTTGAAATGGAGAAGCGCGCGCGCCTTCACACAGAGCGAAGCCGGATTAACATTATCATGGATTAATAACTTAAATTCTGCTCTGTACCTCATTCAAAACTATTATATACTGAAAGAGAGGACTGTGACTGCAACACATCATCATGTGAACGACTTTTGGTACCGGTTTTGACATTTTCGCAATAAATAAATTATTGTGATTACACGTAGCCTATGTAGTTTAAGAAATTGTTATGGGTAGGTTTAGCTCATTTGGATGAGTCAATCGACTCATCCACAGTAGTCGATTGTCGAGTTCACGCGCGTGATCATAGGTACTAAACCTATGGGCGTGAACTCGACAATCGACTATTGTGGACTTCGACCGAAAACAGGATGTAAATACAGGTATGTGCGCTGGCTGAATTAACATCACTTTTATTCATATCTTTCACATCTACTGCAGTCAGATTCACCGTGTTCACTCTGAAGGAGTCTCTCAACATGGCTGGGCACTTGTAATGACACATCAAGGATGTTAAGAGGCTAAAAGCAGGTTTAAAACTTGCCCCATTTAAGTCAACAGGGTGCAAATTTTAAAAAGAGGATAACACGGTGTAGGCAACACCGATTTTTGTCGTTGTTCTCTGTATTGACAGCACTCCACATTTACAAAAAAATGAGCTCAATGTTAAAATTGACCGGAGTTCTCCTTTAAGGGATCTTCCATTTATCTATAAAACGGTAAAAGGTAAATTATACAGCTATCTTAATGATATGAAAGATTCGTAAATATTTAACGTTTTGTAGCTGTAAAAACGTAATAATGTTACATTTAATTGTTGCAGATACGTCCATATCATACGTTTCAGCATCTATCCAAACGTTTTCTATCTTTGAAAATTACGTATTAATACTACATATTAACAATGAGACCAGGCTGGAATGTTTTAGTTAAGTTGCAGAACACACATGGTAAAAGTTTGTGATTTCAAAAATGTTTAAGCAGTAGCAAAGGATGTGGTAAGAGTCTGGTAATACCATGGAAATAAACAAGGCTTCATTTTACAGTACAGTTTCACTTTACTTACTGAGTAAATTGTCATGTTTTCCTTGGTAACGTTGCAGGACATACGAGGTAAAAAAAAAATGTGACTATGGAAAAGGGAATGATCAGGTTATATGGTACAATTCCGGTAATACCATGGAAATAAACAAGGCTTCATTTTACAGTACAGTTGCACTTTACTTACTGAGTAAATTGTAAAAACATCTGCAAGAACATACCCAGTATTTAAGATGTGCCATGACATTAGGGAAAACTGTTCCTGCGGGGTAGTTACCAAGTAAGTGTAAGGTAAATTATTTGATAAACCCTCTATAAATGGGTGTAGCAATGAACAACAACTATGTAAGACAAGGTAATTTATTGGAAACTACCGTCTTAATTTCAAGATAGTAATAAATAAACATGGACTGTTACCAACATAACCCTAAGATAACTACAAACCTAACTTGAATTGATGGGTAATACTGGACAACAAGTACACAGTACTTTGTTGAGTTGATATTTAACAGTGGTGTTTTTTTCCCTGGTAGTTTCTCTGTAATTGCATACTAATCACCTTAAGTAATTACACACTAAAATACTATAATTTACCATATGCTTACCAGGTAAATACTTAGTAATTAGTTTGTAGTTTCTCTGCATTTACATACTTGTTACCTGTGGTAATTACCAATAACCAACTATAACTTACCATATATTTACCAGGTAAATACCTAGTAATTAGGGGACTGTAAAAGGATGGAGAGTCCCCATAAAACATGAAAACACAATGTGTGTGTGTGTGTGTGTGGATGCTGCGTTTTTTAAAACAGGAGCATTGTTACTGTCCATGCTTCTTGGTAGGCCTATAAGTCTTTCAAGCATAAAGCTGGTTAGTCAGGGTGCTAGTTAAACAATTTTGTATTATAATTAATAATATTGTTCATACCTTTAAATCTTCATGACAGGATCCCTACTGCATGACCCACTCTTCATTTCTAGACCTGAACTACAAGGTTGAATTGAGCTTATAAGACTTAAAGCCCACAGTGACAACAAACTCAGGACAGTTAAAATATAGCAGAGCTCATTCTGAGATAAACATCAGTATATGTAGTATATTAACTATTTCTGTCTTTAAGCATGTATATTCTGGCTGGCATTTACTCTGGATAGTTTAAGGACAAAGGGGCCAATGAGAATATCTTTAGAGAGCAAATAGGTTTAGATCTTTGTTTGGTTGTAACCACTAATAAAATTTAACAGAATTATATGTATTAATTTTTTAATTGAAACATTTGGAAGTAAACATTGTGATGCCAGGCCTGGATTAGAATTTTGTGAGCATGGAAATACTCTGCTTTAGATCCTAAATATAAAATCTTATAAAAGTGCACCATGGTAATAATTCTTCATTCAAGCCATACATTTTATAAGGTATTTCTTTATTTGAGCAATGAAGCTGCAAAAAGAAGTCAGACACTGTAAGTTATTAACTTCACTGAGTAACTCAGGCTAGTACAAAGGTAAAGTGAAGGCACTGAAACTTTTAGAAAAAAATACAGCAATTCAACAGTATTAGTGTAAAAACAAAACCAGGAAAATGACATCTTTACCCATCTAGTGTTATAAACAACTTTCATATCTGTTTAATAAAACTCAGAAGCAGATAAACCCCTAGAATAAGAGCAAACATGCTAAATTAAAGGTGCATATTACCAGATTAATACATTCAATATAGATTTAAGAAATGCAATTGGTTTTTCTTTAGTTTTCCAAACATGTGCATAAAAAAAGGTGGTAAAAAAAATCATCCACATTTCCAATAATTATTAACGATACTAATATTCTCGTGCTGTTATCTTAAAATACTTTGATGGATAATTGTGTTACATAATGTTGCACGGTACAAAATGTTTGTTTAGGAGAGTGATCTGGAGCTGAAAGAGGTTCTGCTGTAGCTAAAGCTGCTGTATTTGGACGAGGAAGAAGGGGATAAACAGTAATCCACGCTGCCCCTACGGGATCCGCTCCGAGATCCCGAGGCAGATCCTGGATTGGAGAGGTTGTAGGGGCTGCTGATTCCCCGTGATGAAACCGTGGCGGCGGGAAGCATTCGGACATCCGTCTTCTCCTCATTCATGCAAGCTTCCATAGCCTCCTTGTAGGATATCCTCAGCTTGGTCTTGGGGCAGGTCAGGGTTTTTGGGTGGTGACGTGAATCCTGGAGTCTCTGAGCCGCTCTCATGTCCAACCAGCCTAGATGCAAAGCCTCCTCAAGTGAACGTCTGCTCCCGAGCTCTGGGTCGAAAAGCCCGCCGGTTAAATACTGGAATTCGAGGAAGCGCTGGCCAGCCTCATACGGAAGCCACTTTTCTTTGACGGCCTCGGCGGCAGACATTTTACGCTTGGTTTTCACATCTTCAAAACCAATATACGCTTTCTGGGCAGGTTTTATCCTGTTAGCCATCTCCTCATCGAGGACACCGACGCGGGTCGCTTCCTGAATAGACATGCGACGACCGTTTTCAGGGTTCACAATCCCACCAGTGCAAGCTTGTGCCTCCAGGAGTCGTTGTCCTGTGATGGAATCGATGATTCCTCGCTTCATAGCGTCACACACACTGATCTTCTCCAGCTTCTCTGTGTCAAAGATTGCTCCAACTGGATTCTGTTCCTCAATTATTTCTACTAATGGGGTCAGTTTGACTGACATGCTGGAAATATGCTTGGAGGAGCTTGTTGAGAATGGATCTGGCAGAGTGGAGATGCTCTCGACTGTTTTAACAGTTTCGGTTTTGATTGTCTGACTTTTCATGGTCATCTGGGATGAGGATGATGATGATGATGATGATGATGATGAGGACACAGAGGAGCTGAGGGGTTTGCTGAGGGTCTTTGCCTTTTTGGTGATCATATCTGCAAATTCAGTAAGGGTGACACTTCCCGAATGATATTTATCAAGGACATCTTGGCTAATCACTCCCTTAGCAAGCAGTTCTTTCAAGTCGTACTGAATGCCTGTTTGCATGTCCATTATAGCTGTGCTGGTCGAGCCATCGGCAGCAGTGATTACAGTTTCTTCCCACTCACACTCTTGCTGAGACAATTCCAGAAAGGTCTCGTAGTCTATGAGCTTCTTCTCGTAGGCTTCACGCACCGTCATTTCTTTATTACTTTCTGGATCAACTATCAGTACCCGTCTCTTCCTCGAGGAGTTCTTCTGCTGCATCTTCTTCTTATCATAAAGAGGCAGAAGCACCAGTCCTGTCGTCTTGTCTGCGATGCAGCGGCTCTTTAGCTGCAAGTAGGTCAAATTGTCCTCAGTGTTTGGGTCGAAGAAACCCTTTGTGTCATCGCCTTCATCTTTAAGAATCTGGTTCATCTCCTCACCAAAGTAGCCTTTTTGGTACGCCACATCAACATCAATTCGGTGACTGTGTTTAGGGTCAATGATGCCACCACTAGCAATCTGAGCTTCAAGTAGGCGAATGCCATGACCTTTCTCTATGAGACCTCGTTCAATAGCTTCAAACAGTGAAATCATCTTGTTGGTGCCTGGGTCTTTGTACCCAGTTACTGCTCTCTCAGCGGACAGAAGCTTGTCTTTGAACTCCACACCCACCAGTCCTTTCTTACAGGCCTCCTCGACTGTATAGTACTCATTGTGAATGGGATCAATCATGAAGCCTGAGGCGGCCTGGGCCTCCAGAAGCTCCAAGGTAGTGCCTGGTCGCAGAAGCCCATTCTTCATGGCCTGGTAGATAGGCAAGGTACAGTCGTTGGCCTCGTCATAAATCCCGGCAATGCAAGTTGACCCTCTGAGATAAGCCCGAAGCCTGTGTTCAATGTCTTGGCTGGTAATCTTGCCCTCTCTCAGATGATCCACGTCCGAAGGTTCCAGCAATTTTGCATCCACCAGATGCGATACGTTAACTTCGCTACGCAGTCCCTGTACAGTCAAGGGTTTCTCTGGAGCCGAAAGCAGAAGCAAGCCAGTGCTGAGGTCAGCCTTGCATCGCTTCTTGATGTTAACATAGCTAGCATGTAAACCAGTGTCTGGATCAATGTAGCAATCTGGTCTGGCATTTAGAGCTTGATAAAGATCCTGATCAACAAGGTCACGGTCCATGGCAGTATCTTTGGAGAGGTAGACGCTAAGGATCGGATCAAGGATGCCTCCCGCCGCCTCTTGTGCTTGCAGGAGACGCAGAGCTGTTTCCCGGTCGATTATTCCTTTTTTCAGAGCTTGGCTAGCTGGCAGGAGTTTTGCAGTTTTGGGATCCCTGAACCCAACACAGGCGGCCTCTGCAATCAACAGCTGCTGCTTGTTAGCTTCATCCACAAGTCCATTCAGACAAGCCTCCTCAACAGTCATCTTCACATTAGCTCGGGGATCTATGATGAACCCTGTGGCAGCTTGAGCCTCCAGTAGCATGTTTCCACTCTCGTCTGAAATCATCTTTTGTTTCTTGGCCTCTGTGAAGGTCATCTTGCCTTTAGGTCCTGCTGCCAGCCCGGCAATGGCTCCTGTGCCTTTAAGATTGAGCCTGATGTCAACAGATACATCCTGAACAGTCCGCTGGCCATTCATCAACTGCTCAAATGTCACCTTGTCAATCACACCGCAGTCACGCAGTTGCTGTGCCGTGACCTTCTTGCGGACGCCTTCGAAGACCAGTGAGGAGTCGTCGGTTTGGTCTGTCTGAGTGTATTTGGCAGCACCGTCTGGTTTCTCCTGCAGTCTCTGCATCTCCTTCTGCATCGCCTGCATCTGTCCCCTTTCTCGTTCCAAGCTCTGCAACAACAGCCTGTAACGTTCTTCCGCTTCCATCAGATGAGTCCTCAACCTCTCCATCTCGGTGTTGACAGAGTTAAACTGTCCCTCCAGGCCAGAGCGCTCCAAGATGTGCTTTCGAAGTTGCTCCTCGTGAATCGCACATTTGCTCTTCCACTGAGTAAACTCCTTCTTGATCCTCTCATTATCCTCCTGCATCTGTGATTTGAGACGTATTTCAGACTCCAGTGAGAGTTTGATTCGTGCTAGCTCGTCTTCCAGCCTTTTCAAGCGCATAATTTCCTGTTCCATTGCTGTCGTTTTCTTGAGGAGACCATCTCGTTCTTGCTGCAGATTGCTGCACTGGGATTGGGACGTCTGGATCACGGAGGAAGTCTGCAACAAAAATGACAAAAATAAAATGAGTGTTCTATCATTTAAAATACAGTGGTCAACATTTGAAGTGGATCAAAAAAGTTAATCAAAGTTGTCCTAAGACAAGAATGGGTATAAGAATGTATAACTTTAATGGAAGTGTTTGATCCACTTCAAATGTTGTACTGCATATTTCACAGTTGATATTTCTGTATATGATTTTTCAGATATGATGAAGATTTGTTGCATTCATTGTCAATTACAAAACAGAACTGATTGGTTTTCAAGCTAAGTAGCCTACATGGCTTAGCTTCTAAAGAAGGGATAGCCAAACCTGCTCCTGGAGGGCATCCTTATGCAGACTTATGCTCCAACACACCTATCTGTTATTTTCAAGCAATTTTGTACACCATGATTAGCTGGTTCAGGTGTGTTTGATTAGGATTGGAGCTGAAGGATGGCAGTCCACCAGGACCAGGGTTTGACATCCCTGTTCTAAAGGATCAAAATCACAGAGGATGCCACAAACGATTGAGGCTAAAGTGATGCATCTCAGATGTGATTTGGACAAGACTGTACAAATACATTAAGTTTCATCTGGATGTGGATGTATGTGATTGGATGATGTTGCTAAAAATGCAAAAAAGCGTGCAGCATGGAAGCTTGTAAGGTAATTAAGATGCAAATCTGATTATTCTGCAGGGTGAGGTGCAGAGATAGATGAAACATGCACATTAAGACGTGCAAAAATGGTGCAGATTCTTAGTGGGCCATATTTTGCATGTCAAGATTAACCATTTACAGAATGCATTGAGAGAGAGAGAGAGAGAGAGAGAGAGAGAGAGATGCATGCAGCCAACTACATCTAAATCTACAGATTTTAAGGATAAAACTCGAGAACTCTAGTTTCTATTTATCCTAGTACCTCTCTGGCTTGTTTTTGTACATTTTCTATCTCCAGTTGCAGTTTTTCTCTCTCTCGGGAGAGCTGTCGCATAAGCCTGTCATGCTCTGCACCGGCACGCTGGCTGGACTCAAGCTGTTTCTGCAAAGCTGTGACTTGCTCAGCCATTTCCCGATTTCCACGGTTTTTGTCTTTGAGCAGCTCCTCGTGTTCTAGACGCACGGAGCGCAACTCCTCCTCCAGGCGGAGGCGATCTTTAGTAAGAGTTTCGGTGAGCCTCTTCAGCCGCTCGGTTTCAGCAGTGCCTATGTTCAATGCACAAGTCTTTTCTTCCATGCTACGGTGAAGGGTCTCATAGCGCTGGCTGAAGTCTTGGACGCGCCCCTGCTCCTGCGTGAGCTGTAGTTTCAAAGTGTTCATTTCAGCTTTCAAGGCAGCCAAGCTCTGAGAAGAAGCTTTGTTCTCCTTCAAGGCGCGGTCTAAGGCCTCCTGCAACTGCTTGGATTCGTTATCCGCATGTTTTGCCTCAAGACTGGTCTCTTCCTGGCTCTTACGCAGTGTGGTGATTGTAGTGGTGTACTCCCGCATGGCCTGGCTACTCTTTTCAAGTTGCGTCTCCGTTCTCCTGCGCTTGCTGGCCTCCTCTTCTGCCACTTTCCGCTGTTTCTCCAACTCGCTTTCCAGGCGCGTCAGCTCCTCCTGGAGCTCTTGAATGCGTGTTTGTAGGCGTGCGATAGTTTGTTCAGACCGTCCCTTCTCAAGGGCATGGGCCTCCAACTCCACCCGGATGAGGCTCAATTGACTGTGGGAGGAGCGAAGCTTCACCAACTCCTCATTCGAGGCTTCGTTCTTAGTTTTGATGTCGGCTAACTGCCCTTCCAAGCGCCTTATCTCAGTCTCTAAAGATCTTTTCAGACGCCGCTCCTCCTCAAGACACAGTGTGAGACGGTTGATCTCACTACTCTTCTCCTGCAGTGTCCGATTAGAGCTCTCTTGTACCTCCCTTGTTTTGTTGTCTGCTTCACGTTTCTGACTGAGCATCGACTTTACTTGTGCTTCCAGCTCATGCCTCTTTCGGCTTTCCTCTGTATTCACAGCACTAAGTCTCTGCACCTCCTCTTCCAAGCGTCTCCTTTCGAGCTCCTCTTGGTTGAGGGAGAGACGAAGCCTTTGCAGCTGCTCCTTCAACTCCCTAGATTCTCCCTCTACTCTTTCAATCTCCAGCTGCATGGAGGCAGAATCACTTTCCTTCTGCTGCGAAAGCTTTTGCATGCTGGTCTGAGTAACGAGGATTTGAGACTCGTAGGTCTGTTTCACCTCTCGTATCTGTATGCTGTGCTCCTGCCTTACCTTTGCCAGCTCCGTCTGCGCCTCCTTGAAGCGCCGAGCCTCGTCATCCAACTCCTTTCGCAGACGCTCCAGCTCTCGGGTCCTTTCAGACACCGTCTTCTCCAGATCTAGCTTAGCCCAGCTGGCCTGCTCGAGTTCTTTGACTTTCTTGCGCATGGTTTGATCGTGTTCTTCCTGCAAAAACGTATAACGCTCCTCCACGACCTTCTTCTTCCTCTCAATATCTTCCAACTGTTGTTTGAGGCGACGTACTTCGTCCATAAGCTCTTGAAGACGGTCTGTAGAAGACTCAAGGCTGTCCTGTGTGGCCATACACTTCAAAGTCTCAGTCCTCTTCACCTCTTCCAGGGAAAGCAGGTGTGTCTGGGAGTCGTTCAGCTCCTGCTTGTATTTAAGGAGAGCCTCCTGCAAAGAGGCATTCGTGGCAGCGTGATCCGCAATGGCGTCTTTCAACTGCTGAATTTCCTCATTGCGCATCCCAATCTCGGTATTCATCATCTGCAGAAAACAGAGCACAAAACATTACACTCGACATTTGGTCAAAATGTCTGTTGACTTGAGTCCTAAAACTATTAAAGAATGTGTTTGTTCACAGAAGCAGATTTAGGGTTAGGTAGGGCAACCTAATTTTTTTCCTGATAGCCAACTTTAAATACTCTACTAACTATCAGTAACTTTGCAACTACATCAACTAACTCTCATTAGAGTATAAATAGACTGTTGGGTTAGGATTCGGGTTAGAGTAAGTTGACATGTACTTGCAAAGTAACTTATAGTCAGTAGAATATCTGTTGGGGATCATCAAAATAAAGTGTTTGCAGATATTAAACAGAGAGTCTACTAATACTCTAATGACCGGTAGTTACTAAGTTACTTATAGTTAGTAAAATGTCTAAAGTGGATATGGAAATAAAGTGTTAGCAAAAATCCTATTGCAATTTTTTGATAAAAATTTATATTGACAGCACAATTTGGCAAAAAAAATGTGAAACATATATTAATGACTATAAAATAATAATAATAAATATTTATATTATTTATTATATAATAATAAATAAAACATTAAACAATAAGACATATTACTATTGTAATAAAACTGTATTAGAGAAATATTTCTTATTTTGTTTAATGTTTTTATTTATTATTATTATTATTATTATTATTTCTCAAATACTCAATGTTTTTTATTTTACAGCAAAATATTACAATAGTTTTATTTATTTTTTAAAAAATGTTTTCAAATGTTATTATTCTATATTAATAATAATAAATCTTATATCTATATTATTTATTTCACTTTAAAATAAAAAACACCTTTTAAAATATAATTAAAACTGTCGAATCAATTAATCGACTCGGAATGCTGTCAAATCAATTAATCATGATTAATAGCATCTAGCAATAGTAGTAATATTAATATTAGCAATAGCAATAGTAATATTTCTAGTATATCTTCATTTTTATGTTTTAAGTTTTTATCAGTGCCGTCAAATCGATATACTAAAAATATTACTTATTAAATATACTAGAAATATTACTATTGTACTATTGCAAAACATTATTATTGTAATTTTTTAAATATGCCATTTTATTTTACAGTATAAATGTAAAATTACAATACTACTATTTATGGCTGTCATAATTTCTTCATTTTCAAATGTTAAACCATGGAGCTTTTATTTTTGTGGAAAACCACAGTTGTTGACAACAGCCTTTTCATTACAATTTGAGAAGATGGTTGGCGCATGTTGAGCTAAACTCATAGAGATATGATTTGTGTGTGTGTGTGTGTGTGTGTGTGTGTGTGTTTGAATGAATCGTGCATCCCCAGGGTCAGGGCTGGAGAGTGCCGAAACACAGGTGTCTTTGCATACCTTCAGTTCTTGCATGTTCTTCTGGGAAGCCGTGAGAAGTTTGTGGTGATCACTTGAGCGGGTGAGCAATTCTAAGTAGTGTGCATTTAGAGAAGACACCTAGGGGACGAAGACAAGTAATAAAAAATATGCTATTATAATAAGACAACATTGCAATAAAATGAATGTTTGTGTTGGCTGGGAAAGTGTGTGTTTGTAGCTGTACCTCTTCTGAAATAAAGGAAGATGGGGACTGAAGCACAGTCCTCTTGATGGGGATGTTGAGCAAAGTTTCCAGTCCAGCACCATAAGATGCTAATTCAAGCTCATAGTCCTACAGAGAGACAGTCCACACTATTAATTATGAATTAAATTACTGTGCTTAACTACTGACAAGATTTGAGTAGTGCTGCAAACTTGAGGTATTTGACTATTGTTTTATTGGTAACACTTAACAGTAAGGTTCATTAGTTAATGTATTAACTAACACGAACTAAAAATAAGCAATTCATTTGTTACAGTATTTATTAATATGTGTTAATGTTAGTTAGTAAAAACACAGCTGTTCATTGTGTGTTCATGTTAGGTCACAGTGCATTAATGTTAACAAATACAACCTTTGATTTTAATAACGTATTAGTAAATGTTGAAATTAATATTAACTAAGATTAAAAAATACTGAAGAAGTATTGTTCAGGGTAATTAACTAATGTTAAATAATGAACCTTACTGTAAATTGTTACCGTTTTATTTTTGTATTTGTATAATGCATACATAATCCCATGATGTTAAGGTTTATGTTTGCCTTATTGCAGATTAGAGCTGGGCGATATTATAGTTAAAATTTTGCAATAATGTAAACAATAACTATGGAAACACTTTATAATTAGATAATGCATTAACTAACATTAACAATCAATGAGAAATACATTTGCTACTGTATTTATTAATCATTGTTAACGTTAATTAAAAAAATACAATTTACCTTTGTTAGTTCAGTTATATATATAATATTAACAGATGCAACTTTTGATTTTAATTAGCAAATGTTGAAATCAACATTAAGATTAATAAATGTATTTTTCATTGTTAGTTCATGTTAACTAATGTAAAGTGTAACCATAATAATTGTTAATTGGTGAACATCAGGCAAAAAGTAATTTCAGAGACAAAAGCAAATTATTATAATTTGATTGTTTTAATTATGATACATTATCATTAGTTTGGAAACTGAAGAATACCTTGATGGCATTTATGCAGGCGTCGCCATTTTTCTGCACCGTCTCCAACAACTCTCTCTTGGCCTTTATATCGGAGTTTAACGCCTGCACACATTATAGAAGAGCACACATGTTAAATGAAGCCTTTTAATGTTTAATTAAACTTCAGTTAAGTCAAACAAGTCAACTCAGTGAATAGGGCTGAGAGGATTCTGTTGAAATCAGGGATATCATAGTTAACTAGAAAAAACAACAAAAACATTTCATTTTCGATACTTGAAATAAAATGAACATTAACTGAAATAAAAACACTTACATTTATATTAATTCAGCTAATTGCCAAAGCAACATTTCTCACTTTTATTTAATTTAACTTGATGTACTAAAATAACTAAAACTGAAATCAAAATTAATAAAAACTTGGAGTCAAAAGTTTGGAATCATGAAGATTTTTTTAAACATTTTTCTGAAAGAGTCTCTTCTGCTCATCAAGGCTGCGTTTATTTGATCAAAAATGCAGTAAAAATTTTGAAATATTATTCCAGTGTAAATCAGCTGTTGTCTATGTGAGTATATAGTAAAGTGTAATTTATTCCTGTGATCAAAGCTGAATGTTCAGCATCATTACTCCAGTCTTCAGTGTCACATGATCATATCACTCTAATATGATGATCCAGAGTATCAGTATGTTTTTCTGATACTGTATAACCTTCAAAATCCGTCCATCCACCCGTTCATCCATTCATGCAAATATCTAGCTTTTAAAACTACTAAACTAAAACTTAAAACTATTTTAAATTTAAAACCTTCAAACTTCAGTCTTTCTGGCTCGGCTCTCTCAAACCAACATCAAAGTTTGTCTAAAAATTGTGAGAGAGATGCGCGTGTGTGTGTGTTTGAGATGTGTGTGTGTGAGATGTGCGTGTGTGAAATGTGTGTGAGAGTGTGTGTGTGTGTGTGTGTGTGTGTGTGTGCGTGTGTGAGTGAGGTGTGTATGTGTGTGTGTGTGAGATGTGTGTGAGAGAGATGCGCGTCTGTTTGTGTTTGAGATGTGTGTGTGTGTGTGTGTGAGATGTGCGTGTGTGAACTGTGTGTGTGTGTGTGTGTGTGTGTGTGTGTGTGTGTGAAGTGTGTGTGTGTGTGTGTGTGAAGTGTGTGTGTGTGTGTGTGTGTGTGTGTGTGTGTGTGTGTGTGTGTGTGTGTGTGAGATGTGTGTGAGAGAGATGCGCGTCTGTTTGTGTTTGAGATGTGTGTTTGTGTGTGTGTGTGTGTGTGTGTGTGTGTGAGTGTGAAATGTGCGTGTGTGAAATGTGTGTGTGTGTGTGTGTGTGTGTGTGTGTGTGTGTGTGTGAAATGTGTGAAGTGTGTGTGTGTGTGTGTGAGTGAGAGTGTGTGTGTGTGTGTGTGTGTGTGTGTGTGTGTGTGTGAGGTGTGTGAGTGTGTGTGTGTGTGTGTGTGTGTGTGTGTGTGTGTGTGTGTGTGTGTGTGAGACGTGTGAGAGAGATGCGCGTGTGTGTGTGTGTGTGTGTGTGTGTGAGATGCACGCGTGTGTGTGTGTGTGTGTGTGTTTCAGATGTTTGTGTGTGAAATGTGTGTGTGTGTGTGTGTGTGAGATGTGCGTGTGTGAAATGTGTGTGTGTGAGAGACTATAAACTCAAAAATTTGCTTAATTAAGTTGCATATTCCAATCATCTATACTGGGGTTTCTGCACTTGAACTGCTCTATTCTCACCGTTGACACTGAAAATGATGTCTGTTAATGTGATGTTAATTCCTTGATGACATTCAGTACTTTCTACATTTTCTAAGTTTCTTTCAATGTATTTGCCATGATCTGTTTTCCTGTTGCATTGCTCCCCCTGGGAAATCGATTCATTTCTATTATTTTATTTTGTCATGATTATTTTGTTTTAATAAGATAAAAATGGCCCTTATCAATCTTGGTTAACATGGCAATACAATTCTATCACATTATTTTGGAAGTAAATGTTTTGGGTGTTCCCTTTCGAGGGAACTCGAACTGCGTCGGTGACGACACTAGGGGAACGCCCTTCAGCGTAGCGCGTCTGAATTTATGAATGAAACTCAGTCCAATCCTATTGGCGTTGCGTGATGACGTAGTGTGTGACGGCATATACGGATGTGTACAAAAGCACGCCGGCACACAGAAATGTCAGCTTTTTGCTATTCAGCAAGCGCTCTGTGTTGTGTGTGAGAAGTTCGTTCTATTTGGTGTTGTATTGTCTGTTGCAAAGCATTATAATGGCAAGTGAGCAATTCAAAAAATGTGTGTTTCCCTGCCCGCGCTACATTACGGCTGGGGACACACACGAGATGTGTGTGTCATGTTTGGGAATGCAGCACGCCCAGGCAGCCCTCGAGGGGGCTGCTTGCGGTCACTGTGAGTCTCTTTCTGTAAGAGTGCTGCGTTCCCGCCTGGCTTTGTTTTCCGAGGACGGCCAGATGCGCGCTCCCCGCGGTTCAGGTCCCGCATCTGCCGAGGCAATGCGGCGGCTTCGATCGTGGGGCTCGCAGCGAGAGCTTGCAGAGGGGATCGAGACTGTCGAGGCATTTTCTCGATCCTCATCTGAAAGTTCAGATTCCCCTATCCCCCGTTCGGGAGCCCGCCCCGCGGCTTCTCCCGCTCGGGATGTAGACCCGGTGCTGCAGCTATCTGATTCCGAGGAATTAGATGTGCTCAGCGTCGCGGGGGGGGGGGATCTCGAAGAGGCACACCACTCGGCTCAAATTACACCTAATTATGACGAGCTCATGGAGGTTGTAACGCGTGCTGTGGCCAAACTTAACATTAGTTGGCCACAGGAAAGACAGGAAACGCGAGTCAAGAGTAAACTTGATGAACGTTTTCTGCAGCATCGCGCACAACCTTCACGCCGGTCTCTTCCGTTCTTCCCGGATTTACACAATGAGTTGTGTAAATCCTGGAACAGGCCGTTTTCAGCACGCCTGTCTAATCCTCCAATGTTAAATTACAGCAACATTGTGGGGGTTAGAGAAAACGGTTATGGGGTGATGCCTCGGGTAGAGGAAGCTTTAGCCAGTTACCTCTCACCCGACCTTGCGTCATCCCTCAAGACACCGGCATTGCCCTCCAAACCCTGTCGTACGACATCTGATTTGGTGGGCAGAGCTTACATGGCGGCAGGTCGGGCTGGTGCGAGCATGCATACTATGGCCATTTTGCAGGCGTACCAGGCCGACCTGTTAAGGGAGATAGACCAGGGCGAGGGTCCCACCGTCGACGATATCGCTGAGCTTCGCAAAGCCACAGATTTGTCTCTCCGTGTTACCAAGGAGACGGCCCGTGCCATCGGCCGCTCCATGTCAGCACTGGTAGCCACGGAGAGGCATCTGTGGCTTAATTTATCAGGCATTAAGGAAAAGGACAGGGCCTTTCTCCTTGATGCGCCTGTTTGTACCACTGGTCTGTTTGGCGAAGCCGTTAACGCAGTCGTCGACAGATTTCAGGAGACGAAAAAACAGAGTGAAGCTTTCAAGCAATATCTCCCTCGTCGATCAAGGTCTAGGAGGTCTGCTAGGGAGAAGCAGCCTCAGCCTGCACCGAGCTCCTCCTACCGCCAAAGCCAGAGGGAGAGCGTCGCTTCTAGAGGTCCCCCTCAAAGAGCTTGGGACTCTAGACAGCGCTCTCACCCACAGCCTCCTGAGAGGGCGGATCTGAGGACCGTCCTCCAGGCCAAGAAGGCAAAAGGAAAGAGGTCCTAACTACTATGAGACCTCGAAGGGCCGCCCCCCCCGAGAGAGAGCGATTGAGGTCCCCTCTCTCGTTGGGCCCTCAGGAAGCTGGCGTCAGTATCCCGCCGTCTCTGACGCTTCGGGACACGCTAGCTTCCAGCGAGCACACGCTGGTCTGTCTGCCCCAAAGGTCTGCAGCCAGTCAGCGTTTGGGTTCGCACACCGTGAGTCGTTGTCGGTCTTTCCCTGCCGTTCCTCCGCTTCAGGGTGCCGTCAAGGACTTGCACAAAACACTGGACACCAGCCCCGAGGGGCTGGTTCCCTTGGTGAATTTTGCAGAGGCATGGCAAAACCTCGCGAATATTTCTCCATGGGTCCTGCGCACTGTAGAAATTGGGTACAGACTGCAGTTCCAGGTCCGCCCACCAAAATTCAACGGGGTGGTCTGGACTTCAGTGCACCCAGAGCAGGGTCTGGTGTTAGAACAGGAAGTTCACTCGCTGCTGGCAAAAGGGGCCATAGAACATGTTCCCCCACCAGTCAGGGAGTCCGGGTTCTACAGCCGGTACTTCATAGTTCCCAAGAAGGATGGAGGGTTGCGTCCAATTCTAGATCTGAGGCACTTGAACCGGTCTCTGAGGAGGTTCAGGTTCAAGATGCTCACCATTCCCATCATCGTGAGTCAAATCCAATCCGAGGATTGGTTTGTCACGATAGATCTAAAGGACGCATACTTCCATATATCCATCCTTCCATGTCACAGGAGGTTCCTGAGGTTCGCTTTCGGGGGTGAAGCATACCAATATCGGGTTCTTCCATTCGGCCTAGCACTCTCCCCTCGCACATTCACCAAGTGTATGGATGCAGCTCTGGCCCCGCTGAGGCTCCAGGGCATCCGTGTGCTGAATTACATCGACGACTGGCTAATCCTGGCCCAGTCTCGAGAGTTGGCAGTTCGGCATCGAGATGTCGTCCTTGGCCATATTCAGCGCTTGGGGTTGAGGCTCAACACGAAAAAGAGTGTGTTGACACCCGCCCAACGGACTACGTTCTTGGGGGTGGTATGGGACTCGACGACGATGCAGGCACAAATGTCTCCTGCACGTATCGAGTCCATATTGACCACACTAAACAGGGTGAAGCTAGGCCACACCATCACAGTGAAACACTTCCAGAGAGTGTTGGGTCTCATGGCAGCAGCGTCCAGCGTGATTCCTTCTGGCCTTCTGCACATGAGAGCCCTGCAGTGGTGGTTGAAAGCCAAGGGGTTTTCCCCGAGGGGAAATCCTTTCCGCATGATAAGGGTTACGCGCAGATGCCTTCGTTCCCTATCAATGTGGAAGAAACCTTGGTTTCTGTCCCAAGGTCCCAAGTTGGGAGCGTTATGTCGCCGAATTACGATTTCGACAGACGCCTCCCTCACGGGCTGGGGCGCGGTCATGGACGGCCGCTTTGCGAGAGGTCTCTGGCAGGACCATCATTCCTCTTGGCACATAAATTGCCTAGAAATGTTGGCGGTGTTCCGGGCTCTGAGGAGCTTCCTGCCAGACCTCCACGGTCGCCATGTCCTTGTGAGAACCGACAACATGTCGGTGGTGTCTTATTTGAACCGCCAGGGGGGTCTGAGGTCGCGCCCTCTGTGCAGACTGGCGCATCAGATCCTCCTGTGGTCCCAGCGGAGACTATCGTCTCTCAGGGCGATGTATGTCCCGGGGGACCAGAATCAGGGAGCAGACGTCCTGTCGAGGCAGGGGCTGAGGCCCGGGGAATGGAGACTCCACCCCGAGACGGTGGAGTTGATATGCGAGAGGTTCGGCCCGGTGGAAGTGGACTTATTTGCGTCTCGAGAGATGACACACTGTCCCCTGTGGTTCTCCCTCACGCATCCAGCCCCGCTGGGGTTGGATGCCATGGTACAGACGTGGCCGAGGCTACGTCTGTATGCTTTTCCCCCGATCGCTCTGCTCCCGGGAGTTCTGGAAAGGGTCCGTCGAGACGGTGTCAGTCTACTATTAGTAGCCCCGTTGTGGCCGGCCCGAGTATGGTTCTCGGATATCATATCACTCCTGGCAGGCCAGCCATGGCAGATCCCTCGGAGGAGTGACCTGCTGTCCCAGGCAGGGGGCTCAGTTCTCCACCCTCGGCCCGAGCTGTGGAAACTGTGGGTCTGGCCCTTGAGGGGGCACAGTACCTAGAAGCCGGCCTATCTACAGGAGTAGTTGAGACTATTCTCAGTTCCAGAGCTCCCTCCACGAGGAAGTTGTACGGCCTGAAGTGGAATGTATTTTCCATTTGGTGCAGAGAGCGTGGATTGGACCCAGTTAACTGCCCAGTGGCTTCAGTACTGGAGTTTCTCCATGACCGCTTTTCTGCTGGACTTACCCCATCCACACTCAAGGTTTATGTGGCTGCCATTGCGGCTTTCCACGCTCCTCTGAGTGACGGGCCTCTGGGGAGGCATCAGCTGGTCGTACGCTTCCTACGGGGAGCCTGGAGGATGAGACCTGCGACTCGCACCAGGGTTCCCACCTGGGACCTGGCAGTGGTCCTCGAAGCGTTGGTTGAGGCCCCATTCGAGCCGCTGGAGTCGGCTGAGGCCAAGAACCTGACTCTCAAGATGGCTTTTCTCCTTGCCATCACCTCTCTTAAGAGGGTGGGAGATCTCCAGGCACTCTCGGTATCTCCTCAGTGCCTGGAGTTTGCTCCTGGGAGAGTCAAGGCCATCCTGCACCCCAGTTTGGGCTATGTCCCTAAGGTGCCAACCAATATGGCTAGGTCTACGGTTCTGCAGGCGTTTCATCCCCCACCTCATGTGACGGCAGAGGATGGAAGACTTCACCTGCTCTGCCCTGTCAGAGCATTAGACATTTATGTTCAGAGGTCTTCACAATGGAGGAAGGCGGACCAGTTGCTGGTGTGTTTCGGGTCCCCCAAGAAAGGGCTTCCCGCCTCTAAGCAAACCATCAGCAACTGGATCGTTCAGACTATTTCCCTGGCCTATCAGGTGCGCAATCTGCCTTCACCTATGGCCGTGAGGGCTCACTCTACTAGAGGCATGGCGTCCTCCAAAGCCCTCCTTTCAGGGACACCTATCCATGACATATGTGAGGCGGCTGGCTGGGCCACTCCGCACACATTCATGAGATTCTACAGTCTGGACCTTCCCTCTACACCCGGTGCACGAGTGCTTTCGTCCTAAGTTGTGCCTGAAGACAGCTTCACACTAGGATGAGCGGGGTTCGTTGTGGTATAGTGGGTATCTCGTTCCCCTAGTGTCGTCACCGACGCAGTTCGAGTTCCCTCGAAAGGGAACGTCTCGGGTTACGTATGTAACCCTTGTTCCCTGAGAAAGGGAACGAGACACTGCGTCGGTTCGCCACACCTCACCCCGCCTGGAGCACTTGCTTCATAGCAAAAGCTGACATTTCTGTGTGCCGGCGTGCTTTTGTACACATCCGTATATGCCGTCACACACTACGTCATCACGCAACGCCAATAGGATTGGACTGAGTTTCATTCATAAATTCAGACGCGCTACGCTGAAGGGCGTTCCCCTAGTGTCGTCACCGACGCAGTGTCTCGTTCCCTTTCTCAGGGAACAAGGGTTACATACGTAACCCGAGACGTTTTTCTTTTCTTCTTCTCTTGGTTTTGAAGAGCTTTTGGGCTGGAAATCGACGACCCAATCAAAATTACTAAAACTAACTCAAATCTAAAATGAAAAATTCTGAATATTAATAGCGTCTCAATGATACTAAAATGACACTGGTTGAAATGACTAGCTTTAGTTTTTTGGGTGATGGTTTTAGTTATTTGGTCAGTTTACTCAAGAACATGTTTTCCAAGCTCACTTTCTGTTGGTCGACGAGTTGGTCGTAAACGGTGATGTCATCGGTCTTGATGGACTGCTGAGTGTCGATCTGTCGCTGGGTTTCGTCGATCCAGCCGCTGAGATGAGAGCTGGACTGCAGGTATCGCTGAAGATGAGGAAGGTAAGAGTCCAGGTCATCATACCTGAGACGAAACAGCATCTTTAGCAAATAAGCCGATTCATGTAGCTCTACAGCTGGAGGAACAAGCATTGAGTTAAAGCGGTCATGACATAAAGTCCCCCTGTGGTGGAAATCCAGCTTTTAATGCTGTTTATATGTCTATGTGGTGTTTTTAATCTGCTTTAAGACAAAGCATGTGTAAATTCATAAGTCGACAGCATTGCTGAGTATTTCCTCCTTAAAACTGCAGTGAACCAAAGACAGTCTCAAAAACACACTTTGAAATCGCTGGTGTTTCTGACGTCACAAACTACCTTGTAACCAATCAGATCAACGTGTGATCGTCAACCAGTGGATCTCTGAGCTGAGGGAGTGAGTGGAGGTGGGGCTCATTTGCATATTCATAGAACCGCGCATACTAAATGAGGCAATGAGAAAACAGGAATAAAGCGAGTATTTGCTTTATAGGCCAAACCTCAGAAAATAACACCATCTGGTAAAAAATAGTAAAAATTTTAATTTTAAAGCCTTGCCATCAGAATGAAAGCCTCTGAACAAAGACTGCATCGTGTTATAGTTAAATGGCAGTTTAATGGGTTTCAATGGGGACATTTTTGTCCTTGAGTTCCTGAGTGGAATTATTTTGTGTACCTAGTGTAAAATAGATTTATTAAAATAGATTCATCATTGTGTCAGTGTTTTATTCGCTGACTTTAGCTGTAGCTTCTTTACATGAACAACAAACGCGTTTGTCCGCTCAGGGCCACTGTAGAAACATGTCGATGTATGCGGACCCGCGGTGTGTGTAGAGAGAAACGCCTCATTCTAAGCTAATAAACACATAACGGTTCATTATGTAAGGTCTTTATACACCACTGAAAACAGTGTTATGTACATGATATTGTATTTCTGTCTACAGATCCTCCTAAATATTAGGTGTCTGACCTGCTGGTGATCTGCAGAAGGATGCGCTTCCACCGGTCTGACAGCTGGCTGACGTGCTCGCCGTACTGGGAGATGTTGATGAAGCACCTGTACCGGCCCTGGTCCGTCTGATCATTAAACTGCTGAACTTTATTCAGATCAGCCACCAGTGAATGCAGCACATCATGTTTCTGCTCCAAATCACTGTGCATACTCTGCGTTTGGAGAAAAAGTGCTGGTTATAGGTCATGATGGAGAGTTATAATGGATAGATGCACTTTTAACATTGATAGATGCACTTTTAACATTGATTAATGCACTTTTATGATGGATAGATGCACTTTTGTGATTGAAGATTGCACTTTTATGATGGATATGCACTTTTATCATGGACAGATGCACTTTTACCATTCACTGCCATTATCAATCTTGGAAGAGCCAGGACATTTTTTAATATAACTCTGATTGTATTCGTCTGAAAGAAGAATGTCATATACACACTTGAGGGTGAGTAAATCATGGGCTAATTTTCATTTTTGGGTGAACTATCCCTTTAAGGGCTGTGCACAAAAATAATTATTTTAGCAGGTTTTCAGAAAGATCCCTAAAACAACATAAATGTATTTAAAGAGCACAATTGCATAAATTATTACAACTTGCTTTAAGAGAGTTTTTTTCTCACTAAATTTGCGTTTTATTTGTTTTCATAACAGGGAACTGTTGATATCAATGAATAAAATGTATTTATAGTACATATATCAGAAATGATACCTCTATCCATCTTTAAAAATACTGACGGTACAAGTCATGCCATACACATAAAATTACAATTATGAGAACAAAATTAATAATTAAAACAAAGGGGGTAATCAAACAGTAGGCTGGATTTACACAGCGAAAACGTTGTTTTTTTGTTTTTGTTTTTTTTTCTCAGTAATTTTGTCTCGATTTAAAAATGTTTAGATATTTGTACTGGAAATAAAGATACTTGAGAAGCAAAATGACTTGTCTGGTTTTGAGAATCCCAATGGAGCAGAGAATTGTATTCATTTAAAGGGAAAATAAGATCATTTTTCTTAGGCCACTGTTTTAAGCATTAAATTTGATACACTTAAATCAAGGTATATCTACTGGAGAAGCTAAATGACTGAATATATTAAGTCTAAAAAACTGATCAAATTTAAGTGTTAAATGTTTAGATATTTGGTACTGGAAATACTGTTTTGCAGTGTATGATTAAAACAACAACAAAAAATGATAGACATATTTTCTTAAAACAAGTCTTAATATCTTAATTGAACAGTTTTGCTTCCGAGTAAATGTCTTGTTTTAAGGATGACTAGATATTTGACTGGAAATTAAGACAGAGATATTAGCACATCTTATTTATATTTAAATTTTTGGCCACTAAAATCAATCTTGAGATCCCTGAATTCTGCATTTTATTGCACAATATCTCACAGTTTGAATGCAAGAACATGTTCTGCATGTACACCAGTATAAGTGATCAAGAAACTCACATTTGAGATGTATGGTATCATATAAATGTTAATAATAGCTTCAATAATGATTACCTGGAGCACTTTCTGGTATTTCTGGAGCTCTTCCGGGTCCAGAGACGCCGTCTCTTTCTCTGTCAGTCGAGCTTCATAAACCTTTACCACATCTTCAGCTTTCAGCAGATCTTTCAGCAGCGTCTTCACCAAACTCAACCTGAAACAGTCAAAAAACAGTCAATCTCAACCTGAAACAGTCAAAAAACAGTCAATCTCAACCTGAAACAGTCAATCTCAACCTGAAACAGTCAAAAAACAGTCAATATCAACCTGAAACAGTCCAAAAACAGTCAAACTCAACCTGAAACAGTAAAAAAACAGTCAATCTCAACCTGAAACAGTCAAAAAACAGTCAATCTCAACCTGAAACAGTCAAAAAAAAGTCAAACTCAACCAAAAACAGTCAATCTCAACCTGAAACAGTCAAAAAACAGTCAAACTCAACCTGAAACAGTAAAAAAAAACAGTCAAACTCAACCTGAAACAGTCAAAAAAACAGTCAAACTCAACCTGAAACAGTCAAACTCAACCTGAAACAGTCAAAAAACAGTCAATCTCAACCTGAAACAGTAAAAAAACAGTCAATCTCAACCTGAAACAGTCAAAAAACAGTCAAACTCAACCAAAAACAGTCAATCTCAACCTGAAACAGTCAAAAAACAGTCAAACTCAACCAAAAACAGTCAAACTCAACCAAAAACAGTCAAACTCAACCTGAAACAGTCAAAAAACAGTCAAACTCAACCAAAAACAGTCAAACTCAACCAAAAACAGTCAATCTCAACTTGAAACAGTCAAACTCAACCTGACACAGTCAAAAAACAGTCAATCCCAACCAAAAACAGTCAATCTCAACCTGAAACAGTCAAAAAACAGTCAATCTCAACCTGAAACAGTCAAAAAACAGTCAAACTCAACCAAAAACAGTCAATCTCAACCTGAAACAGTCAAAAACAGTCAAACTCAACCTGAAACAGTCAAAAAACAGTCAATCTCAACCTGAAACATTCAAAAAACAGTCAATCTCAACCTGAAACAGTCAAAAAACAGTCAAACTCAACCAAAAACAGTCAAACTCAACCAAAAACAGTCAATCTCAACCTGAAACAGTCAAAAAACAGTCAAACTCAACCAAAAACAGTCAAACTCAACCAAAAACAGTCAATCTCAACCTGAAACAGTCAAACTCAACCTGAAACAGTCAAAAAAACAGTCAAACTCAACCTGAAACAGTCAAACTCAACCTGAAACAGTCAAAAAACAGTCAATCTCAACCTGAAACAGTCAAAAAACAGTCAATCTCAACCTGAAACAGTCAAACTCAACCAAAAACAGTCAATCTAAACCTGAAACAGTCAAAAAACAGTCAAACTCAACCTGAAACAGTCAAAAAAACAGTCAAACTCAACCTGAAACAGTCAAAAAACAGTCAATCTCAACCTGAAACAGTCAAAAAACAGTCAAACTCAACCAAAAACAGTCAAACTCAACCAAAAACAGTCAATCTCAACCTGAAACAGTCAAAAAACAGTCAAACTCAACCAAAAACAGTCAAACTCAACCAAAAACAGTCAATCTCAACCTGAAACAGTCAAACTCAACCTGAAACAGTCAAAAAACAGTCAAACTCAACCTGAAACAGTCAAAAAACAGTCAAACTCAACCAAAAACAGTCAAACTCAACCAAAAACAGTCAATCTCAACCTGAAACAGTCAAACTCAACCTGAAACAGTCAAAAAACAGTCAATCTCAACCTGAAACAGTCAAAAAACAGTCAATCTCAACCTGAAACAGTCAAAAAACAGTCAATCTCAACCTGAAACAGTCAAAAAACAGTCAAACTCAACCAAAAACAGTCAATCTCAACCTGAAACAGTCAAAAAACAGTCAAACTCAACCAAAAACAGTCAAACTCAACCTGAAACAGTCAAAAAACAGTCAAACTCAACCAAAAACAGTCAAACTCAACCTGAAACAGTAAAAAAACAGTCAATCTCAACCTGAAACAGTCAAAAAACAGTCAAACTCAACCTGAAACAGTCAAAAAAACAGTCAAACTCAACCTGAAACAGTAAAAAAACAGTCAATCTCAACCTGAAACAGTCAAAAAACAGTCAAACTCAACCAAAAACAGTCAAACTCAACCAAAAACAGTCAATCTCAACCTGAAACAGTCAAAAAACAGTCAAACTCAACCAAAAACAGTCAAACTCAACCAAAAACAGTCAATCTCAACCTGAAACAGTCAAAAAACAGTCAAACTCAACCAAAAACAGTCAAACTCAACCAAAAACAGTCAATCTCAACCTGAAACAGTCAAAAAACAGTCAAACTCAACCAAAAACAGTCAAACTCAACCAAAAACAGTCAATCTCAACCTGAAACAGTCAAACTCAACCTGAAACAGTCAAAAAAACAGTCAAACTCAACCTGAAACAGTCAAACTCAACCTGAAACAGTCAAAAAACAGTCAATCTCAACCTGAAACAGTCAAAAAACAGTCAATCTCAACCTGAAACAGTCAAACTCAACCAAAAACAGTCAATCTAAACCTGAAACAGTCAAAAAACAGTCAAACTCAACCTGAAACAGTCAAAAAAACAGTCAAACTCAACCTGAAACAGTCAAAAAACAGTCAATCTCAACCTGAAACAGTCAAAAAACAGTCAAACTCAACCAAAAACAGTCAAACTCAACCAAAAACAGTCAATCTCAACCTGAAACAGTCAAAAAACAGTCAAACTCAACCAAAAACAGTCAAACTCAACCAAAAACAGTCAATCTCAACCTGAAACAGTCAAACTCAACCTGAAACAGTCAAAAAACAGTCAAACTCAACCTGAAACAGTCAAAAAACAGTCAAACTCAACCAAAAACAGTCAAACTCAACCAAAAACAGTCAATCTCAACCTGAAACAGTCAAACTCAACCTGAAACAGTCAAAAAACAGTCAATCTCAACCTGAAACAGTCAAAAAACAGTCAATCTCAACCTGAAACAGTCAAAAAACAGTCAATCTCAACCTGAAACAGTCAAAAAACAGTCAAACTCAACCAAAAACAGTCAATCTCAACCTGAAACAGTCAAAAAACAGTCAAACTCAACCAAAAACAGTCAAACTCAACCTGAAACAGTCAAAAAACAGTCAAACTCAACCAAAAACAGTCAAACTCAACCAAAAACAGTCAAACTCAACTAAAAACAGTCAATCTCAACCTGAAACAGTCAAACTCAACCTGACACAGTCAAAAAACAGTCAATCCCAACCAAAAACAGTCAATCTCAACCTGAAACAGTCAATCTCAACCTGAAACAGTAAAAAAACAGTCAATCTCAACCTGAAACAGTCAAAAAACAGTCAAACTCAACCTGAAACAGTCAAAAAAACAGTCAAACTCAACCTGAAACAGTAAAAAAACAGTCAATCTCAACCTGAAACAGTCAAAAAACAGTCAAACTCAACCAAAAACAGTCAAACTCAACCAAAAACAGTCAATCTCAACCTGAAACAGTCAAAAAACAGTCAAACTCAACCAAAAACAGTCAAACTCAACCAAAAACAGTCAATCTCAACCTGAAACAGTCAAAAAACAGTCAAACTCAACCAAAAACAGTCAAACTCAACCAAAAACAGTCAATCTCAACCTGAAACAGTCAAAAAACAGTCAAACTCAACCAAAAACAGTCAAACTCAACCAAAAACAGTCAATCTCAACCTGAAACAGTCAAAAAACAGTCAAACTCAACCAAAAACAGTCAAACTCAACCAAAAACAGTCAATCTCAACCTGAAACTGTCAAACTCAACCTGAAACAGTCAAAAAACAGTCAATCCCAACCAAAAACAGTCAAACTCAACCAAAAACAGTCAAACTCAACTAAAAACAGTCAATCTCAACCTGAAACAGTCAAACTCAACCTGACAGTCAAAAAACAGTCAATCCCAACCAAAAACAGTCAATCTCAACCTGAAACAGTCAAACTCAACCTGAAACAGTCAAACTCAACCTGACAGTCAAAAAACAGTCAATCCCAACCAAAAACAGTCAATCTCAACCTGAAACAGTCAAAAAACAGTCAATCTCAACCTGAAACAGTCAAAAACTGTGAGGACGGCTATATTTATTAGCTATATTTTACAGCTGATATGTCTCGTAGAATCACATTTATAATGTTTTTGCTGTTTTGAACTGAAGTGTTTCATTAAGTGAATCTGATTGCAGACATCAAACATAAATCATCTGATCCGGTCCATCAAGTTCAGAATAAAAACAGAAAATAATCAAATGATATGAAGCACCTTTCATTTGTGAACCAGTTCATTCACTGGATTAGAAAAACTTAAAGGAGAACTCCGGTCAATTTTAAAATTGAGCTCATTTTTTTGTACATGTGGAGTGCTGTCAATACAGAGAACAACGACAAAAATCAGTGTTGCCTACACCGAGTTATTCTATTTTTAAAATTTGCACCCTGTTGACTTCAATGGGGCAAGTTTTAAACCTGCTTTTAGCCTCTTAACATCCTTGATGTGTCATTACAAGTGCACAGGTCATGTGAGTGATTCCTTCAGAGTGAACACGAGTGAATCTGACTGCAGTAGATGTGAAAGATATGGATAAAAATGATGTTATTTAAGCCAGCACAAATACCCGTTTACATCCTGTTTTCGGCTGAAGTCCACAGTAGTCGATTACCGAGTTCACGCGCGTGATCATAGGTAACTAAACCTATGCGCAACAGGGTGCAAATTTTAAAAATAGAATAACTCGGTGTAGGCAACACCGATTTTTGTCGTTGTTCTCTGTATTGACAGCACTCCAAATGTACAAAAAAATGAGCTCAATGTTAAAATTGACCGGAGTTCTCCTTTAAGATACTGTATGTAATATATAATAACACAAAAACAACTGAAGTGTGACTGCCGTTCAAAAGCTTGGCGTCAGTAAGATTTATTATTATTATTTTATTCATCAAGGATGCATTAAATTGATAAAAAAGTGACAGTAGAGACGTTTATAATGTTATAAAAGATTCTATATCAAATAAACACA
Organism: Squalius cephalus; assembly: GCF_949319135.1. Lineage (NCBI taxonomy): Eukaryota > Metazoa > Chordata > Actinopteri > Cypriniformes > Leuciscidae > Squalius > Squalius cephalus. The sequence goes on from NC_137133.1 coordinate 37,367,608, forward strand.
GTTTTTTTTAACTTATTATTTTGGTATTTTTCATGTATTTGTTGTACTTTACTTTTCATTACTGGAAATAGAAACTTTTATTTAGTAACTTATTGCATCTGTTGTTTTTTTTTCATCTGATATTCATCAAATATGACCGTTTTCAGCATTGATAATAATCATAAATGTTTCTTGATCATCAAATCATCATGAAGACTGGAGTAATGATGCTGAAAATTCAGCTTTAATCACAGGAATTAATTACACTTTACTATATATTCACATAGAGAAAACAACTGTTTTAAAATGTATTAATATTTTTAAAAAATGACTGTATTTTTGGCCTAATAAATGCAGACTTTCAAACATTTAAAAAAATCTTACGGACCCCAAACTTATGAACAGTATTGTACCTTTACCATGAAATAAACCCATGAACTGGTCTCCTGAAGAGCACTGTGTACCTCTGTAGATGTGTGGCGGTGTAATTCTCCAGGCTAACGAGTCTCTGGTTGATGACCTCCAGTTGACCCCGCAGGTATTTGGCTTTATCGGTGTCCTTCGCATCTTTGAGTTCAGCCTGAACGCTTTCTCTCAGACTCAAGAACTCTCCCTTCAGAGTCTGCACGTCCTTCTGAAAGACCTGAACACACCAATACATGTCTGAGATCTTCCTCATATCAGGGTTATACTATAAAACCCAAACTATTAAAAGCATTTCAGCAGCACTTTATTTTACAGTCCTGTTCCGCATGTATATACGATGTACTTCTTATAGCAATTACAATAACTGGGTTATATCTAGGTACTAACCCTGAACCTACCTCTATTTACCTTATATAAGTAAACTGAAAGTACACATACTGTAAAATAAAGTGTAACAAGCATTTCTGGTAATTGGAAATAACGCTGAAATAAAATGAAATATTAATATTAGTTGGAAAAACGTAAACAAAACGAAAATTAGAAACATTGCCTTGGCAATAAACTGAAATAAGTTTGAGTTGAAGCACTAAAGTTACTAACAGAAAATAAAAACTAAAACTAACTAAAACTTTAAAATATTTTTTTATATGTCAAAAGCACATAATGAAATTAGTAACTGAAATTAAAATGAAAAATTATAAAAATAAAAGCTAATTCATAATGAATTGATTAACTAAAATTAACATGAAAAATTATAAGAATAAAAGCTAATTCATAACGAATTGATTAACATGAAAAATATAAAAATAAAAGCTAATTCATAACGAATTAACTAAAATGAACATGAAAAATATAAAAATAAAAGCTAATTCATAAAGAATTGACTAACTAAAATTAAAATTAAAAATAAAAGCTAATTCATAACGAATTGACTAACTAAAATGAACATGAAAAATATAAAAATAAAAGCTAATTCATAAAGAATTGACTAACTAAAATTAAAATTAAAAATAAAAGCTAATTCATAACAAATTGACTATCTGAAAATAACATGAAAAATAATAAAAATAAAAGCTAATTCATAATGAATTGATTAACTAAAATTAACATGAAGAATTATAAGAATAAAAGCTAATTCATAACGAATTGATTAACATGAAAAATATAAAAATAAAAGCTAATTCATAAAGAATTGATTAACTAAAATGAACATGAAAAATTATAAGAATAAAAGCTAATTCATAACGAATTGACTAACTAAAATTAAAATGAAAAATGATAAAAATAAAAGCTAATTCATAACGAATTGATTAACTAAAATGAACATGAAAAATTATAAGAATAAAAGCTAATTCATAACGAATTGACTAACTAAAATGAACATGAAAAATATAAAAATAAAAGCTAATTCATAAAGAATTGACTAACTAAAATGAAAATGAAAAATAAAAGCTAATTCATAACGAATTGACTATCTGAAATTAACATGAAAATTATAAAAATAAAAGCTATAAAGAATTGATTAACTAAAATGAACATGAAAAATTATAAGAATAAAAGCTAATTCATAACGAATTGACTAACTAAAATGAACATGAAAAATATAAAAATAAAAGCTAATTCATAAAGAATTGACTAACTAAAATGAAAATGAAAAATAAAAGCTAATTCATAACGAATTGACTATCTGAAATTAACATGAAAATTATAAAAATAAAAGCTATAAAGAATTGATGAACTAAAATTAACATGAAAAATATAAAAATAAAAGCTAATTCATAAAGAATTGACTAACTAATTGATTAAAAGCTAATTTATAATGTTAATACAACTATAATATAACTCCTTATATTATAAAGTCCTCATTATAAAGTCCCTTATTAAAGGGATAGTTCACCCAATACAGATTAATGCAGATCTGTCTTTTTGCTGTTTTGTATGCATCAGTGTACTTGCTATAAAAAATAGAGTCATATTTTGGTGGAAACGTGATACATTTTATTTCTCAGGATTCTCTGATGAATATCAAATGAAAAAATCAGATGCAATAAGTTACAAAATAAAAGTTTAACAAAAAAATAATAATAATAATAATAATAATTACTAATAGAAAATGATATATATATATAATCCTAAAAGGGTGTTGTGTGTTTGTGAGGCTCACCTGTGTGCTGGTGATGTGGCGACTGCACTCTTCAGGACCGTCCTCTCCTAACGGGATGTACAGGAATGTGACGAGGGAAGATTCGGCACTTTCCAGGTTGAATCTGAGAGCGTTGAGTTGGTTCAGGAGTTTGATGCTCACGGCCGTAGAAAACTCTGATCCTTCTCCACCGGCGGCTACGACACACACAAAACACCGCAGAGAATCATTGTGTGTCTGTTATAGGCCGTGTCCACACTTAGGGTACGTTTACACGACAGCGATGTGCTCAAAACGGAGAAGTTTCTCCTTTGAGTTTTACAGACGACACCATTGTCAAAACGATCCCCATTCACACGAATCCGCGAAAACGACTGAAGTAAAACCGCTGTATTCTCCTGCCAGGCCAGTAGATGGCGATGAAACACTACAGACTGAACTTGTGCATGACGTCATCCTCTTCACAGATTCACGTTTTTATTGTTTACACAGAGACCGTTTTCAAAAACGTGCACTTTGAAACCAGTTTTCAAGAGTTTGCGTTTACAGGCGCCCAAAACGCCGTTGTCGTGTAAATTAACGGCCAAAACGCATAAAAAGTTTTACGTTTTTAGTTGAAAACGGTGTCGAGTAAACAGCCCCTAATACGTTTTCGTTTGAAAACGCATCTTTTTCTCTCTGTTTTGGCCTTCCGCTCACACTGAGACGGCGTTTTTATTCATAAAAACGAAGCTTTTTGAAAACACTCTCAGTGTAATACACACACACACACACATGACGACAGGAGTGACGGCGATGTGCTAATCGAGTTACTCTCTCACTTCTGCTGGTTTTACTGAGATATCTTATTCTTATCCCGTGCGAATTGGCCATTATTATTACAGACGTCCTGTGGTAAAATTACATTACTCCATCTACACTAAAGTTAATCCCGTCCAAATAGGGCTTTAGTGTGTGTGTGTGTGTGTCTGTGTACTTGTACAACTATCTTTGTGAGGACCAGTTTGAGTTTTCGACCATTGGAGTGAGGACAAAGAGAGTAAAGTGAGGACATGTTGGCCGGTCCTCAGTTTCTGAGAGCCTTTAAAGCCTGTTTGAGGGTCAAGACTTGGTTTTAGGGATAAGGTTATAATGAGGTTAAAGGAGAACTCCGGTCAATTTTAACATTGAGCTCATTTTTTTGTAAATGTGGAGTGCTGTCAATACAGAGAACAACGACAAAAATCGGTGTTGCCTACACCGTGTTATCCTCTTTTTAAAATTTGCACCCTGTTGACTTCAATGGGGCAAGTACTAAACCTGCTTTTAGCCTCTTAACATCCTTGATGTGTCATTACAAGTGCACAGGTCATGTGAGTGATTCCTTCAGAGTGAACACGAGTGAATCTGACTGCAGTAGATGTGAAAGATATGAATAAAAATGATGTTATTTAAGCCAGCGCACATACCCGTTTACATCCTGTTTTCAGTCGAAGTCCACAGTAATCGATTGTCGAGTTCACGCGCATATGTTTAGTTACCTATGATCACGCGTGTGAACTCGACAATCGACTACTGTGGACTTCAACCGAAAACAGGATGTAAATACAGGTATGTGCGCTGGCTGAAATTAACATCACTTTTATCCATATCTTTCACATCTACTGCAGTCAGACTCACTCGTGTTCACTCTGAAGGAATCACTCACATGACCTGTGCACTTGTAATGACACATCAAGGATGTTAAGAGGCTAAAAGCAGGTTTAAAACTTGCCCCATTGAAGTCAACAGGGTGCAAATTTTAAAAAGAGGATCACACGGTGTAGGCAACACCGATTTTTGTCGTTGTTCTCTGTACTGACAGCACTCCAAATTTACAAAAAAATGAGCTCAATGTTAAAATTGACCGGAGTTCTCCTTTAAGGGTCGGTTTAGGGTCAGGGGTCGGGTTAGGCACTTAGTTGTGATGGGTAAGGTTAGGGTAAGCGGCTAGAAATAGCATTGTGTCAATGAATGTCCTCATAAAGATAGATGTACAAGAATGTGTGTGTGTGTGTGTGTGTGTTTGTGTGTGTGCGTGCTGAACACTAACCGTACGCGGGCAGATCCACCACCAGTTTGCCGTAGTGCTGCTGGGCTCCTGAGATCTGCTTCTCGATGAGCTGCTGGTCTTCGGCCCCGAACAGCTCTGACCCCTGACTATGCTTCTTGAACTCCTGGAAGTGCATCTCCAGACTGCGGATGATGCTGTTGGATTCTTCTGGACCCATTTTGGCCAGCTACACACAAACAACAGCAAATGCATGCTTGGTTTAATGCAAAGTTATCAAACTTCAATTGTTTTGTTACATGCTTTGCTAAATGAACAAAAATACTAATGCACATTTTATACGCTATTAATATACGTATATACAGTAATCAACATTTGAAGTGGATCATCAAACCCTTTCATCAAAGTTAGACATGAATTTTGAACAATACCCATTCTTGTCTTAGGACAACTTTGATTAACTTTTTTGATCCACTTCAAATGTTGACTACTGTATATATATCAGGGCTGTCAATCGATTAAAAAATGTAATCGCGATTAATCGCATGATTGCCATGAGTTAACTCGTGATTATAATCGCACATTTTTTATTTGTTCTAAATGTACCTTAAATTAATACTTTTCAAGTTTGTAATACTCTAATCAACACGGGCATGGATAAATATGGATGCTTTATGCAAATGTATGTTTATTATTGAAACCATAGTCAACATAGAGCATGAAGACGAGACATGTTTCAAAGGTCATGGATGTTTTTCAAAGAACTTGTTCATGTCTATTAGACACATGTAGAAAGAACAAAGAAATACCAGGTTCCCATTACTTCTCTTTCTTTGCACTGAGCAATTTACTAACACAAACATGTTTAGCTCTTCTGAAAATGCTAAATGTACATTTATTATTTATTATACATTAGTTTGTCTCTCTCTGTGCCCATTTTGATGAAGCTAAATTCTCAATAAATCTGTTTTCATTGGTATGTTTTACTGTTTCTGTTGTCAAACAACGGAATGAATATGAAATGTTGAATGAAACGCGACCCATTAAGACATAACCAGCTCTCCCTTCCAAGATGTTAATCTTGTTAATTAAAGCGCTGCTCCTCTCTGCAGTGCGAGACGCAGAGAGAGAGAGAGAGAGAGAGAGAGAGAGAGAGAGAGAGAGAGAGAGGGAGGGAGAGAGAGAGAGAGAGAGAGAGAGAGAGAGAGAGAGAGAGAGAGAGAGAGAGAGAGAGAGAGAGAGAGAGAGAGGGAGAGGGAGAGAGAGAGAGAGAGAGAGGGAGAGGTGCGCGCGCGTGCTGGGAGAGCGGTACCGGTAGATTCTCAGAAACTAAATAAGGTTTGGGCGCTTTTTTGAAGGGAAAAAATATATATATCGCTAAATGGGTCTGCAATGTCGCTATGTTGGCAACACTGTGTATCTCCATTTCTCCAACTAGGGGTTGGGCCACGGGTCAAACAGAAAAAAGGTTGCTGTTATTTTTTAACTTTCTATTCAGCAAAAATACTGAAAAATAAAATGTATCACAGAGTCCACATAAATATGACTGTTTTCAACATTGATAATAATCATTAATGTTTCTCGAGCACCAAATCATCATATTAGAGTGATTTCTGAAGGATCATGTGACACTGAAGACTGGAGTAATGATGCTGAAAATACAGCTTTGATCACAGGAATAAATTACACTTTACTGTATATTCACATAGAAAACAGCTGATTGACATTAGAATATTTAATCACAATTTTTACTGTATTCTGATCAAATAAATGCAGCCTTGGTAAGCATTGATATGTAAAATTCATACATAAATCATTTAATTTATTTTTAGCTAACACTTATTTAAAAGTGTCCTTGTGTATATATATTTAGTTATTTTAAGGTGTTAGATTGTAATCATACATTTATGTACAGAGTAATAATAATTAACTACATGTACTTATGTAGGGTTATGGTTAGGATCAGGGTGTGCTAAAGGTTAGTTGCATGTAATTATACACAATTTATAGAAATTATTATTGTGACTACATGTTATATATATAGGGCCCTATCTCGCACCCAGCGCAATTGACTTAGTACAGCGACGCACGTATCATTCCTATTTCTCACCCGCGCACAGCGGACTTTTCCCTCCACAGACGCACGTCGGTAAATTAGGGAATGAACTTGCGCTCCCGGGGGCGGTTCAGGCAAAAGAGGAGGCGTGATCCGGCGCAAACGTTCCCTGGTGCTATTTTGCAGTTTCAGAAAACAATTCCTCCACTGACCAGGAGAAACCTCGTCTAAAGTCAGTGGCGCGTTGCTCATGTTATTCAGATGCTATTTTAAGGGCGCATGCTTGGCCATAATCAATGTAGCGTGTGCACAACACACACACACTTTGATTCTCTCATCCACACACACACGCAGCAGTTCTCATTTTTACAAACCATACATTATTACAAGGAAAAATATTCCACACGAGGGAAATCATTGTTGTGTCCATGAAGATGTGAAAAAATAGGCATAAATCTAGCGTACACATTTACCCAAATTATCATACGCCTGTTTAAGCGAAGCTAATCTGGGTGTGTTTCTCCATCCCCAATGTCACTTCTCTGTGTTTTACGGCCCTGACGAGAACGTCGGTCTCCTCGGCTGTGAACCGCTCCTGGCAAATCCGCCGTTATAATAGCAATCCGCCATGGCACAAGCGCGCCTGCTCTTAAAGGGAATGTGAGATGTCGCTCTGATTGGTTTATTTCACGTTATGCCCAAACCACACCTATGAGTAATGAAGCAACTTCAGACCAACACATTTTAGATTTGCGTCGAGATCCGCCCACAAAGTTACTTGCGTTTCGCATTTGATACTTGCGTTTCAGATCGTTAAAATAGGGCCCGTTGTGTTGACGGGTTATATTTTTTGATCAGTTACCATAGTGATGGTGAGTGAGTTGATGCGGTTGATGTCCAGCAGACAGTATTGCCAGGAGATCATACTCTTGACGTTGATGTACAGCTTATTCCACACGCCTAGAATTGCCTCATAATACTGGGAATTCCTGCAGTCAAACACAGATGAACACGGTCATGTCTACACAACACACTGATCTACACAACACACTGATCATATACAACACATGATGAACACGGTCATGTCTACACAACACACTGATCTACACAACACACTGATCATATACAACACATGATGAACACGGTCATGTCTACACAACACACTGATCATACACCAACACATGATGAACACAAGCTGACACTGAAATGCTTCATAATGCAGAATAAACACTGCAAACTGCATATTACTCTTTAAAAGTAAGTGTGCAATGAGTATCTGCTGTAATAGTATCTATTATTCTAGATGGGTGGTATGACCAAAAATCCATATCATGGTATTTAAAAAAAAAAATATTCCGGTTTCACAGTATATGACGGTATTATTATTTGTTTTTCAAGCATGACTGGGTGTTAACCACATTTTCTACTGATTGAGAGAGGAAATACTTCAGTAGATTGACTTAGAATGCCCTATTTTACTGTCATGAGTGAATATTGTATTAATACAGGTTTGCAAGGCTGTTTATAAAGAGCTGCCAGCAGGAGGCGCTGTAGGAGCGGCAGAAACAGCGGTTTCCACGGTAACGGCTCATAAACGCAGCTTTATCAGGAAAGATAAAGAAAGATTCAATAGAAATAACATCAAAACTTTCCTTAAGACAGTCGTTTTGACATTGAAACGTGCAACTCTCATATTTAATCAACGATGTCAAAGCAGATTTTCCAAAATGCTGTTGATATTGTTGTGAACCAATGTGTGGGAAACACTGTAATATAATTTGAGAGCTATCAAATATAGTTTAACCTCTCCATCTTCACCATCACGTTTAGTAACACACACACACACACACACACACACACACACACACACACACACACACACACACATCTGTGCATCACCACAGTTACAGTGAAAGACCCTCTCAAACAGTGTCATGCCGCGTTCCCAGCGCTGTTAAAGCAACATACTATGGTATTGCGGTACATTAAATATTAATATCATAACAAAAGTAAACAGTGGTATTCGGTATGAACCGGTGTACATTGAGAGTGTGTAGTGTGTCGTACTTGTTGGCCAGGCTGATGGCCAGTGGGTTTGGTGGCGGCACTAACAGACAGACGGAGGGAATCTGCATGTCCATTCCTCCAGGGCCCGTCACCAGCCATGTGGTCCTCTCCGAGTTATCCTTCAGGATCCCTTCATCTCCCTTACGGATCGTCTTCTACACACACACACACACACATACACACACTGTGACACATGCATGACCCGAACAGCCCTCCAGAACAACACTTTATTCCTTGAGCTCTCCGCCTGAGGCGACACTATGAAGAAGTTACTGAGAACATTATTCTGCTCATCAAGGCTGCGTTTATTAGATCAAAAATACAGTAAAAATTGTGAAATATTATTCTAATGTAAATCATCTGTTTTCTATGTGAATATATAGTAAAGTGTCATTTATTCCTGTGATCAAAGCTGAATGTTCAGCATCATTACTCCAGTCTTCAGTGTCACATGATCCTTCACAAATCACTCTAATATGAGGATCTGATGATCAAGAAACATTTATGATTATCATCTAAAACTGTAAAAATATTAAACATTCCAAAAAAAGTGGAAACTGTGATAAATTTGATTGTTCAGGATTCTTTGATGAATAGAAAAGGAAACGCATTTATTTGTATCTTTTGTAACATTATAAATGTCTTTACTATCACTTTTGATATATCCTTGCTAAACATACACACACCTTACTGATTTAAAAGTATGTATGTATATATATATATATATATATATATATATATATATATATATATATATATATATATATATATAGTAAAATATAGTAATGTATAATGGTTTCCACAAAAGTAGGAGTGTTTTCAACACTGATAATAATCATAAATGTTTCTTGATCATCAAATCCTCATATTAGAGTGATTTCTGAAGGATCATGTGACACTGAAGACTGGAGTAATGATGCTGAACATTCAGCTTTGATCACAGGAATAAATTACACTTTACTATATATTCACATAGAAAACAGCTGATTTACATTATAATAATATTTCACAATTTGTACTGTATTTTTGATCAAATAAATGCAGCCTTGATGAGCAGAAGAAACTCTTTCAAAAACATTAAAAAATCTTAATGATTGCAAACTTTTGACTGGTAGTGTGTATAATATATATATATATATATATGTATCTGCATGTGAGCGCCACCTCGTCCTGTCTGAAGTCACACAGCGCCTGCACGAGGATCTGTCCCGTGAGCTTCTCCTCAGGGTTTCTGGGCTTCAGTCGGATGATGCTCTTGGATTTGAGCACGAGCTGCTGCACCATCTCTCTCTGCTCCGTCAAACGCTCCCTCTCTCTCTGAGACACACACACACACACACACGGTCATCACCCGGCAGTGCTCCAGCAGCGCTCACACCTGAACGACGCTCACCTCCAGGCCCTGCTGCAGCTCCAGGAGTGTGTGAAGAGCGGTGGCTTTATCACAGGAGAAGCTCTTGCGGATGCCGTCGTGCTCCTTCTTCAGTTTGCTGTTCATTTCAGTCGTTTCCTTGAAGAACTGCAGAACAAATGTGTGTTTTAGTATCACTCCTGGGATTTAGATACTATTACAGTTTTTATTTTAATCAAATTAATTTTAATTTCATATTTTCCGTTTAATTACATTTTTGTTAAAGCTTTAGTTTTGTTTTGCTATTGTCATTTTTATTAGGTTTAGTTTTAGTTTTTTGTTTTAAATCCATGTCAATCTAGTTTTTATTTCAGTTTTAGTTATTTTAGTATTTCAAGTTACACTAAATAAAAATTAGAAATGGTATTATTTTAATTTTATTTTATTTTAATTTTGTTATAAGCTTTAGTTTTGTTGTGTTCTCATTTTTATTAGGTTTTGTTTTTGTCTATTTAGTTTCTATTCATTTTTATTTCAGATTTGCTTTTAGTTATTTTAGTATTTAAAATTAAACTAAATAAAAAAACTTGCATTTGCAATTGGATTAATAATACTTTGAATTCTGTTTAATTACATTTTTGTTAAAGTTAGTTTTGTAGTGTTATTCTCATTTTTATAAGGTTTTGATTTTGTCTATATATTTTTGTATACATTTTTACGTATTATTTTCTGTTTGAATGTAATTCTTCTTAAAGTTTTGATGCCTTTTGACATTTTTTAAAAAATATGTCTATATATTTTTGTATTCATATTTGTCAGATTTAGTTATTTTAGTACTTCGAATTTAACAAAATAAAAAAGCTGTCTTTGCAATTTGATTAAATAATCAAATAATCACCTTGCAAATTCAAATTAAACTAAATAAAAATTAATAAAATGAAATAGAAATTAAATAAAATTATTTTTATTTTATAAAATGTATTTTTATTTTAAATTAAAATAATTGTAATTGTAATTATTAACAGTTAACATTTATTTTATTTCAAGTAACAGAACTTTGTTTTTCTTGTTCATGTTTTATGGTTTTAATTAAGCATGATAACCCCGTCTGTTATGCATCAGATTTGCACAAGAAAAGCTTCAAGACTTGACGTGTGTGTGTG
>NC_137133.1:37383821-37406321 GCF_949319135.1 Squalius cephalus
GGTCCAGTCCCGCAGCCATGTGGTGCAGATCGAGATCTCTCAGTGCTGAAGGTCACGTGTGTGTGTGTGTGTGTGTGTGTGTGTGTGTGTGTGTGTGTAGTCCTGAACTCACCAGATCCGCTCGGGCTCGATCCACCTCCGCACTTCTCTGGATGGAGCTGTGAAACGTGCTGTGATTGGTCATCTGCTGCTGGATGGTTTCTAGATCATCTCCCCATGATGACGTCTCGATCATGCGCTGCTCACACACACACACACACTTCACACTCAACACGTGTTGTTTTTAAAGTGCTTTAGAAATAAAATGATTGATTGATTGATAGATTTACAGCTAGCTGAAATTGGTTAAAGGATGTTTAGACTGTCAACTAAAATTTAATTACAACTCACACTGAATCTCATGGCTTGTTTTGTTGCATCAAAACTAAAGCGTTCCTATTTTAAGTGTTTACACTGGAAGTCTGTTGTTTTCTGCTCCGTATGCAGTGGATTAACTGCAGTATCAATATCATAATAAAAATATGTATTTGCATAACTTACGTTCCTGTTTAGTTCTAAAAATATTCTTTCTGAAAGTTCAAACGTCCAGTTTTTTAACAATGTTTTTGGTAATGCGAATGTTAAAGTGAACATTCCATTTCATCATTCTTCAAACAAGTTTGGAATGTTTTCGGGACGTTCTGAAACATGTAGCAACATTTTGAAAACGTTAAACATCCAACATAAAATGTTTCAGAAAAAAAACTTCCACGATCGATGTACAGATAACAGAGCCGTCTCAATATATCGCAATGCAACAATATGTATCGTGGATAGTTCACCCAAAATAAAAAATTCACCAAAAAAATTCAAGTTTTCAGAGTTTTAGGGTCAGTACTACATTAAACTACTATATATAAAGTTGAATATAATGTATAATAATGCAATGGGGGAATATTTGTGTGTCCTGATAATGCTAAATGTCTGTTACCAGTTAAAAGTGTCCGACATTATTTTAAATATATCTAGTCAGTGAAAGAGTGCAAGAATATTCATCTAAAATAATTCTGTATTTTCAGCTTCAGAATCAGAATCATGAATATTGTTATTCTGGCGTCTCTATTGTCCTGAGCTTTGGGTTTCAGCGCCAAGTCCAAGAATATTCATTTACACACACAATGTAAAACAAATTTAGCATTTTAACCAACAGTGCATTTTTTGAACATTATTAAAGGTCAGATAACTCTGAATGAATGTTCATTAACGTTACTGCAAGAATGTTTTTGAACATTCCATTTCATCATTCTTCAAACAAATATGGAATGTTACTTTTGAACGTTCTCGGAACATTCTGAAACAAGTAGAAACATTTTTTAAAAAACAAAAACAAAACATAAATCTCTATTTTTTTATAATAAATGATACAAAGAAATAATGTTTTTATGCTAATGTTACTGGCAGAGAGAACCTTGCAGGAACTTTCCCCGTTACTGGGAAAACACACAGCAAACGTCTGTTTTTCATTAACTCTGACCTCGCTGACAGGAGGAGTGTCGTGTCATTACTGACCCCTGCGTGGGTCTGAGGAATTCTGGGGGTTTAGAGAGAGAGAGAGAGAGAGAGAGAGAGAGAGAGAGAGAGAGAGACAGAGAGAGAGAGAGAGAGAGAGAGAGAGAGAGAGAGAGAGAGAGAGCAGAGAGAGAGAGAGAGACAGAGAGAGACAGAGAGAGAGAGAGTAATGCTGGGTCAACAGTTTGAGTCTGAAAGCAGTGTTTCTGTGGTCGAGTGAGAGGCAGTTTGTGTATTTTGGCTGGATGTCTCGCTCTAATCTCTCTGAGTTTCATTTCGTCTGCTCAGTTTTTCTTTCGTTTTCTCTCGCTCTGTCTGTCCTGGGAAAACTTCTCACCCGAGTCCTATCGGCACAGAGCGCGCGAGATAACTGCTATCTCTGTGCTGTCAAGTTGATGTCTATTTCTGTCACATCAGGCTGAGAAGCTCCGCCCACGCTGAGATCTCATTGGTTGAGAATCCTGCTTCACTTATACTGTATATCAGTATATCAGATACACTAGCATTCAAAAGATATTTACAATCTTATTCAGCAAGGATGCATTAAATTGATCAAAAAACTGACCGTGAAGACATTTATAATGTTACAAAAGATTCTATTTCAAATAAATTACTGTTTTCAACCAATGATAATAATCATAAATGTTTCTTGATCATCAAATCATCATATTAGAGTGATTTCTGAAGGATCATGTGACACTGAAGACTGGAGTAATGATGCTGAAAATACAGCTGTGATCACAGGAATAAATTACACTTTACTGTATATTCACATAGAAAACAGCTGATTGACATTAGAATAATATTTCACAATTTTTACTGTATTTTGATCAAATAAATGCAGCCTTGGGTCAAATTCTTTCAAAACTAGTGTACATTTAGATTTGTTTTATTTATTACTATATTTTGTATATTTTCATATCTATATTGATTTATATATTTATATATTATATATATATATATTTGATATACGTTTATATCAAATAACATAGAAACTACATTAAAGCCATTGCAATATTTCACAATCGTGCTTTATTATAATCGGCTGCAAACATGGCCAGTCCTGAAACACCTGAAACGTGTTGTGTCTTGCTTGGATAAAGCAGTGTAAGAGTTTCGAGACTTCGATAAGGTTCTGAAGAGTGACGACAGCTATAGGGGCTTCTGTGTGTTTGTTCGCACCGCAGGAACCAGGAACGATTTTAGTTCTAGCAACTCCTTTTAGAGGATCTAATTTAGCTTTAAGAGGAGCTAATTTAGCTTTTAGAGGACCCAATTTAGCTAATTTAATTGAGTCGGTTTAAACCAGCGCTATAGGAACTATCTGTGACGTTAGTGTTCGCTGATTGGCCGAACGCACGCAAACACCAGCACCCGCCATTTTTAAAAAAGCAGTGTAAACACACAGATTATAGCCTATATATTTACTCCAGAAACTAGCTCTACGAACATGAAAACAGTGATAGATGAGCCTCGTAACCTTTACGCGGAGGAGAAAACCCAACGCGACTTTGAGGAGACCGAGAGAAACATGATCATGTGTTTCTGCTCAGCATCCACACGACACACGCTAATACCTCTTCATTACTGTCTACTTTCCCTGTATAACAGTTCTATATAATCACGTATTATAGACAGGACTGTTAGGGCGCTTTCACACCGAGGTCCGCACCAAAGTTCATGTTTTGATACATTTTACACATTCGGTCAGTTTTGGTTTGGTTTCACAGTGCAGTTATGCGAGCGCACTAAAGAACTTTACATGACACACTTCCGTCCTGTCATCATCATCTCTGTGGGCTGCATCTCGACATTGATTCGCTTGTAAACGGACGTGCGTCTGACGTCAGCGTGTTGTCAGTTCGGCGGGTAACTTTGACAGGAATGAATGAACAGACGCAGAGAATGTCTAATAAGGGGAGAACTTCCACTCTCAGTAAACTTCCGGCTTCTGAACTGGTTGCAGTTCCACTCTGGCTCCACATGAGGGCGCTCACAGGACGAGTGCAGAATGAATGGAGGTCTATGGCGCTATACCCCTCAAAATCCACTTTTCTTCGGATATAATTTTTTGTCTAGTAATTTGAATGTTGTATTCGAAAGGACATGCAAAGAAATTACACATTGCTGGGTGTTAGATTTTTTAGAGTCACTTATTTGCTTTGAAAAGTCTTTTAAAGTGTCAATGACGTCATACACATCGTACGACCAGAGATACTGCTTTACGGCAATCCTTCAGTCGCTCTGGTGCTTTCAGCTCTACACTTTCTTTTCTCTCGAGGCATCGACAACACAGCTGACACAGGTAAACACACAACACAGCTGACACAGGGAAACACACAACACAGCTGACACAGGGAAACACACAACACAGCTGACACAGGCAAACACACAACACAGCCGACACAGGCAAACACACAACACAGCTGACACAGGCAAACACACAACACAGCCGACACAGGCAAACACACAACACAGCCGACACAGGCAAACACACAACACAGCTGACACAGGGAAACACACAACACAGCTGACACAGGCAAACACACAACACAGCTGACACAGGCAAACACACAACACAGCTGACACAGGGAAACACACGACACAGCTGACACAGGTAAACACACAACACAGCTGACACAGGCAAACACACGACAAAGCTGACACAGGCAAACACACAACACAGCTGACACAGGCAAACACACGACACAGCTGACACAGGTAAACACACGACACAGCTGACACAGGTAAACACAACACAGCTGACACAGGCAAACACACGACACAGCTGACACAGGCAAACACACAACACAGCTGACACAGGCAAACACACAACACAGCTGACACAGGGAAACACACAACACAGCTGACACAGGCAAACACACGACACAGCTGACACAGGCAAACACACGACACAGCTGACACAGGCAAACACACGACAAAGCTGACACAGGCAAACACACAACACAGCTGACACAGGCAAACACACGACACAGCTGACACAGGTAAACACACGACACAGCTGACACAGGTAAACACAACACAGCTGACACAGGCAAACACACGACACAGCTGACACAGGCAAACACACGACACAGCTGACACAGGGAAACACACGACACAGCTGACACAGGCAAACACACAACACAGCTGACACAGGGAAACACACAACACAGCTGACACAGGCAAACACACGACACAGCTGACACAGGCAAACACACGACACAGCTGACACAGGCAAACACACAACACAGCTGACACAGGCAAACACACGACACAGCTGACACAGGTAAACACACAACACAGCTGACACAGGCAAACACACGACACAGCTGACACAGGTAAACACACGACACAGCTGACACAGGTAAACACAACACAGCTGACACAGGTAAACACACGACACAGCTGACACAGGCAAACACACGACACAGCTGACACAGGCAAACACACAACACAGCTGACACAGGCAAACACACGACACAGCTGACACAGGGAAACACACGACACAGCTGACACAGGCAAACACACAACACAGCTGACACAGGGAAACACACAACACAGGTAAACACACAACACAGCTGACACAGGTAAACACACAACACAGCTGACACAGGTAAACACACGACACAGCCGACACAGGTAAACACACAACACAGGTAAACACACAACACAGCTGACACAGACAAACACACAACACAGCTGACACAGGCAAACACACAACACAGCTGACACAGACAAACACACAACACAGCTGACACAGGTAAACACACGACACAGCTGACACAGAGAAACACACAACACAGCTGACACAGGCAAACACACAACACAGCTGACACAGACAAACACACAACACAGCTGACACAGGTAAACACACAACACAGCTGACACAGGTAAACACACAACACAGCTGACACAGGTAAACACACAACACAGCTGACACAGGGAAACACACAACACAGCTGACACAGGTAAACACACAACACAGCCGACACAGGTAAACACACAACACAGCCGACACAGGTAAACACACGACACAGCTGACACAGACAAACACACAACACAGCTGACACAGGTAAACACACAACACAGCTGAGCTGACACAGACAAACACACAACACAGCTGACACAGACAAACACACAACACAGCTGACACAGGTAAACACACAACACAGCTGACACAGGGAAACACACGACACAGCTGACACAGGTAAACACACAACACAGGTAAACACACAACACAGCTGACACAGGGAAACACACGACACAGGTAAACACACAACACAGCTGACACAGGTAAACACACAACACAGCTGACACAGGGAAACACACGACACAGCTGACACAGGTAAACACACGACACAGGTAAACACACAACACAGCTGACACAGGTAAACACACAACACAGCTGACACAGGTAAACACACGACACAGCTGACACAGACAAACACACAACACAGCTGACACAGGTAAACACAACACAGCTGACACAGGGAAACACACGACACAGCTGAGCTGACACAGACAAACACACAACACAGCTGACACAGACAAACACACAACACAGCTGACACAGGTAAACACACAACACAGCTGACACAGGCAAACACACAACACAGGGAAACACACGACACAGCTGACACAGGTAAACACACAACACAGGTAAACACACAACACAGCTGACACAGGGAAACACACGACACAGGTAAACACACAACACAGCTGACACAGGTAAACACACAACACAGCTGACACAGGGAAACACACGACACAGCTGACACAGGTAAACACACGACACAGGTAAACACACAACACAGCTGACACAGGTAAACACACAACACAGCTGACACAGGTAAACACACAACACAGCTGACACAGGTAAACACACAGCACAGCTGACACAGGGAAACACACAACACAGCTGACACAGGTAAACACACAACACAGCCGACACAGGTAAACACACAACACAGCTGACACAGGCAAACACACAACACAGCTGACACAGGTAAACACACAACACAGCTGACACAGGGAAACACACAACACAGCTGACACAGGCAAACACACGACACAGCTGACACAGGTAAACACACGACACAGCTGACACAGGTAAACACACGACACAGGTAAACACACAACACAGCTGACACAGGTAAACACACGACACAGCTGACACAGGTAAACACACAACACAGCTGACACAGGTAAACACACAACACAGCTGACACAGGTAAACACACAACACAGCTGACACAGGTAAACACACAACACAGCTGACACAGGCAAACACACAACACAGCCGACACAGGTAAACACACATCACAGCCGACACAGGTAAACACACGACACAGCTGACACAGACAAACACACGACACAGCTGAGCTGACACAGACAAACACACAACACAGCTGACACAGACAAACACACAACACAGCTGACACAGGGAAACACACAACACAGCTGACACAGGCAAACACACGACACAGCTGACACAGGTAAACACACGACACAGCTGACACAGGTAAACACACGACACAGGTAAACACACAACACAGCTGACACAGGTAAACACACGACACAGCTGACACAGGTAAACACACAACACAGCTGACACAGGTAAACACACAACACAGCTGACACAGGTAAACACACAACACAGCTGACACAGGTAAACACACAACACAGCTGACACAGGCAAACACACAACACAGCCGACACAGGTAAACACACATCACAGCCGACACAGGTAAACACACGACACAGCTGACACAGACAAACACACGACACAGCTGAGCTGACACAGACAAACACACAACACAGCTGACACAGACAAACACACAACACAGCTGACACAGGTAAACACACGACACAGGTAAACACACAACACAGCTGACACAGGTAAACACACAACACAGCTGACACAGGTAAACACACAACACAGCTGACACAGGTAAACACACAACACAGCTGACACAGGCAAACACACAACACAGCTGACACAGGTAAACACACAACACAGCTGAGCTGACACAGACAAACACACAACACAGCTGACACAGACAAACACACAACACAGCTGACACAGGTAAACACACAACACAGCTGACACAGGGAAACACACGACACAGCTGACACAGGTAAACACACAACACAGGTAAACACACAACACAGCTGACACAGGGAAACACACGACACAGGCAAACACACAACACAGCTGACACAGGTAAACACACAACACAGCTGACACAGGGAAACACACGACACAGCTGACACAGGTAAACACACGACACAGGTAAACACACAACACAGCTGACACAGGTAAACACACAACACAGCTGACACAGGTAAACACACGACACAGCTGACACAGACAAACACACAACACAGCTGACACAGGTAAACACACAACACAGCTGACACAGGGAAACACACGACACAGCTGACACAGGTAAACACACGACACAGGTAAACACACAACACAGCTGACACAGGTAAACACACAACACAGCTGACACAGGTAAACACACGACACAGCTGACACAGACAAACACACAACACAGCTGACACAGGTAAACACACAACACAGCTGACACAGGGAAACACACGACACAGCTGACACAGGTAAACACACGACACAGGTAAACACACAACACAGCTGACACAGGTAAACACACAACACAGCTGACACAGGTAAACACACGACACAGCTGACACAGGGAAACACACGACACAGCTGACACAGGTAAACACACAACACAGGTAAACACACAACACAGGTAAACACAACACAGCTGACACAGGGAAACACACGACACAGGTAAACACACAACACAGCTGACACAGGTAAACACACAACACAGCTGACACAGGTAAACACACAACACAGCTGACACAGGTAAACACACGACACAGCTGACACAGGTAAACACACAACACAGCTGACACAGGGAAACACACAACACAGCTGACACAGGGAAACACACAACACAGCTGACACAGGTAAACACACAACACAGCTGACACAGGTAAACACACAACACAGCTGACACAGGTAAACACACGACACAGCTGACACAGGTAAACACACAACACAGGTAAACACACAACACAGGTAAACACACAACACAGCTGACACAGGGAAACACACGACACAGGTAAACACACAACACAGCTGACACAGGTAAACACACAACACAGCTGACACAGGTAAACACACAACACAGCTGACACAGGTAAACACACGACACAGCTGACACAGGTAAACACACAACACAGCTGACACAGGGAAACACACAACACAGCTGACACAGGGAAACACACGACACAGCTGACACAGGTAAACACACAACACAGGTAAACACACAACACAGCCGACACAGGGAAACACACAACACAGCTGACACAGGTAAACACACAACACAGCCGACACAGGGAAACACACACGCTAGAAGAGTTTTTGTTTTGTTGTTTTAAAAGACCATCGAGCGGTATCTCTGGTCGTAATCAGTCCTTCACTGACCAATCAGCGTTCATTAGCAGAATGCTAGCGTGTTATGGGCAACAACAACTCAACCTGTAAGAAATCGAAAGGACATAAGTACTCGTTCATTCAACTTTCGACCTATAACCCATGTTGAACTTGCAAAACCTACAATCAAATCTGAGATTTCTCAACGGCAATCGGGTGAAAGAGACACATTTAGCCGTCTAGCCCCATAGACTCCCATTCATTCTGCACTCATGGGTGATCGCCCCCAGTGGAACTCTGGTGGAACTACAACCACAATTCGGTACAATAGGACTTAATAGGGAGTGGGCAGGCTCTCCGTAGACGGGCTCTGACAGACGCATATCGTTGCCACTATACTATTATTATTATGGCATTACTCCCTGCAGCTCCAGCTATACTCAAGGCTAGTCACATTCGCCAAATGAATGTCCTCATTGTGCGAACATTTCATCGTCGCCGGCAGGAAAGGAGGAGAAGAGCGAGCAATCCTGCGGGATCATCCGGAACTTCCTGTAAATGTTCTGAAAGTCCGAACCATACAAAAAATGCGTTCACACTAGAAACAAACCAAAACTTTGTTCAGTTTGATCCGGACCGAGACTTTCTCTTTTCGTCTGACTAAATTTGGTCCGTTTGCTCCGGATCGTGGTCCAGGGGAGGGTTCACACCTGTGATTTCACCTAAGGGGAACCATTAGTTCTCGGGGAACCATCCTGCGAAAGAAAGCCCGTCATGTGAGTGTCATGTACCTTCTGCTGGAGGATCCAGGCCATGGCTTCGCTGAAGTAACGGCTGGGTTCCTCACGGCTCATGGTTCGCCGGATCGTTCTGCTGCCCCACCTCTGCTGCTGAGGACCACTCTGAGCCCCGCCGAAATCTCGGATCTGCTCGGAAAATACATGCACACTGTTCACACACACACACACACACACAGAGAGAGAGAGAGAATATAAGGTTACAGTGGAAGTGAGCATAGAAAATCATGCATTGAGATTTATTACGAAAACCAAGCAGAAGATCCAGTTTAATGTCTACGAATAGGCTATACGTGACTATCTAGCAAACTGTAACGAACTGAGTGAAGTAGTTCGTTTATCCTCATTTTGTTCCAAACACGTATGAGTTTCTTTCTTCGGTGTAATGCAAAAGAAGATAGTATGAAGAATGGTCATGCTGCTCTTTCACATACAATCACTGCTTTAGTATTTCAGTTTTTTTGTCTTTTTAGCGCAATTTTCCACCGGACAAAATTGCGATTGTTAACTCATGATTTCTGTTCTGTCTGTGCGCACCAATCTTGCACTTCTATCTCCTCCTCAACCAGACCACCTAGAGACTTCGGGTTTTCGGCATTATGTTAAGGAAGGTCTAATCTCGGGAACGCACACAAAAAAAAAAAACATAAAAAGATTTACTATCTCTTAGTGTTGTGATCCCATGACGTCAGAAAATTGCGCTAAAACACTCACTGAGTTTTTATTACTTGTTTTTTTTTTGTCTTTTCCAGCACAAATATCTAAACATTCTTAAATCAACACACATTTACTTGAGAAGCAAAATGATTTCAGATTTAATATGACTTGTTTTTCAATGAAAAAAAAATGGGGGAAATGAGTTTACACTTAAAAGAAGAATAAACCTGTCCATATGGTGATATCAAATAAATAAATAATTATAATTCAAATGGAAAGTCTATTTTTCTTGACCAGAAACATACGGATTCATGCATGTACACTACGGTTTAAAGGTTTGGGGTCCGTAAGATTTTTCTGAAAGAGTCTCTTCTGCTCAGCAAGGCTGCATTTATTTGATCAAAATACAGTAAAAATTGTGAAATATTATTCCAGTGTAAATCATCTGTTTTCTATGTGGATATACAGTAAAGTGTAATTTATTCCTGTGATCAAATCTGTATTTTCAGCATCATTACTCCAGTCTTCAGTGTCACATGATCCTCCAGAAATCACTCTAATATGATGATTTGATGCTCAAGAAACATTTATGATTATTATCAATGTTGGAAACAGTCATATTTCTGTGGAAACTGTGATACATTTTATTTTTCAAGATTATTTGAAAGTTCTAAAAGAACAGCATTTATTTGAAATAGAATATTTTGTAACATTATAAATGTCTTTACTCTCACTTTTGGTCAGATGAACGCGTCCTCGCTGAATAACAGTGTTCATTTCTTTCCTACATAAACTCAGACATTTTAAACGGTAGTGTACATTTATCAAGATATCGACATGTGAGTTTTGCATGCAACAGTTTTGCCTTTTTTAATGAATTTAACTTTATTATTACGCAATATTATTTATTTATTTATTTTATTTAGCCTCATGGTTCGCCGGATCGTTCTGCTGCCCCACCTCTGTTGCTGAGAACCACTCAGAGCCCCGCTGAAATCCCGGATCTGCTCGGAAAATACATGCACACTGTTCACACACACACACACACACAGAGAGAGAGAGAGAATATAAGGTTACAGTGGAAGTGAGCATAGAAAATCATGCATTGAGATTTATTACGAAAACCAAGCAGAAGATCCAGTTTAATGTCTACGAATAGGCTATACGTGACTATCTAGCAAACTGTAACAAACTGAGTGAAGTAGTTCGTTTATCCTCATTTTGTTCCAAACACGTATGAGTTTCTTTCTTCGGTGTAATGCAAAAGAAGATAGTTTGAAGAATGGTCACGCTGCTCTTTCACATACAATCACTGCTTTAGTATTTCAGTTTTTTTGTCTTGTTTTTTTTTTTTTTTTCAGCACAAATATCTAAACATTCTTAAATCAACACACTTTTACTTGAGAAGCAAAATGATTTCAGATTTAATATGACTTGTTTTTCAATTAAATTGTTTTTTTTTAAAAAAATCAAAATTAGGTGAGTTTACACTTAAAAGAAGAATAAACCTGTCCATAAGGTAATATAAAATAAATAAATAATTATAATTCAAATGGAAAGTCTATTTTTCTTGACCAATTTTATTAGAAACATACGGATTCATGCATGTACACTACGGTTTAAAGGTTTGGGGTCCGTAAGATTTTTCTGAAAGAGTCTCTTCTGCTCAACAAGGCTGCATTTATTTGATCAAAATACAGTAAAAAATTTAAAATATTATTCTAATGTAAATCAGCTGTTCTCTATGTGAATATACAGTATAGTGTAATTTATTCCTGTGATCAAAGCTGTATTTTCAGCATCATTACTCCAGTCTTCAGTGTCACATGATCCTTCAGAAATCACTCTAATATGATGATTTGATGCTCAAGAAACATTTATGACTATCATCAATGTTGGAAACAGTCATATTTCTGTGGAAACTGTGATACATTATATTTTTCAAGATTATTTGAAAGTTCTAAAAGAACAGCATTTATTTGAAATAGAATATTTTGTAACATTATAAATGTCTTTACTCTCACTTTTGGTCAGATGAACGCGTCCTCGCTGAATAACAGTGTTCATTTCTTTCCTACATAAACTCAAACATTTAAACGGTAGTGTACATTTATCAAGATATCGACATGTGAGTTTTGCATGCAACAGTTTTGCCTTTTTTAATGAATTTAACTTTGTCTGAATTTATTATTACGCAATATCATTTTTTTTTTTTTTTTTAGCTTTTATTTAACCAGGAGAGAGCCTCACTGAGATTAAAGTCTCTTCTACAGGAGTGTCCTGGCCAAGATAGGCGGCCCACTTATACAAATACACACATAACACACAACAATTGCTGCCGATAGTAGGCAGAAATGACTTTTAAATCCCTTTCGTTTACAGAATTCCCCATTCCTACTCCACATTATTTCCGGTCTTCTCAGCGCTAAATATTATGGCAAAATAAAGCGAATGTGATGCAGAACATGATGTGTGGTTGCTGAGGTGTTTTTAGTGTAATACTCTGAGGCTGCAAGGTTCCTGGGAAGTTTCTGCACGACATGTAAATGCCTGACGTGTCTCACCTCCGCATCACACTCTCCGACGGCAGGTTCTGCTGGTTCAGCTCCATGGCCAAACCTCGGAGCTGTTCGGTGATCTCAACAGCGGACGCCAGGCAATTCTGAGCTTCCATGAAGGCGTTTGCATCTCCGCCCTGCAGCGCAAACACACACACACACACACACACACACACACACACACACACACACACACACACACACAGAGAGAACAATAGAAACCAGCCATCAGAAAAGCCCAGGATCAACAAATCCAAATAGTCACTCTGCCGAGTGTGTGAGTTTAGGCCTTTGTTTATTTGGCATTTTCAGAACAAACACAAATTAAATCTGTAAAATCAGTTTTGTGATAATCTCAGGTTTGTATGATCAACATTGTCGTCTATTCGCTTTATTCAGGCCAGTGAGAGATTTTTATGACTGAAATCAATGATACTACAAACATGTTGCATTAAAGAGGACCAATTTTTCAAGGTATTGTTGTTGTTTCTCTACTCGAGCAGGTTTTCCTGCTTGAATGTTGATTATTCTCCTCATATTCTCCATTGTTGCGGCTCCTCTCTTCCCAGTCTGTCAGTAACGCTCTGTTTACTTCCTGTCTCTATGAAGCCCCTCCTTCTGAAAAGCACACTGTGCTCTGATTGGTCGGCTGGAGCAGTGTGTTGTGATTGGTCAAGCGCTTCGAGTGTGTTTGGGAAATGTCCCGCCCCTTTCCATAACCGCCAGTTTAACACACTACTAACTAACTCAACCAGGCCCCGCCCCTTTATTCTGCGCATTAATTATTATAATGAGGAATATTGTGGCGTGTTCGTTCCCGGAAGAAACTCAAGACTACAATGGAGGCGTTTCAGGAGTTCAGAAACACAGACTCTGATATAGAGAAGAACTCCCGATGGAGGGACTTTATGCTCAAACTTTAACTTTAAAAAGCTTTAATATTTGGTATTTTTGTCTTATTTTGTTTAGTCTTTTCCAGCACAAATATCAAAACATTCTTAAATCAAGATACATGTACTTGAGTAGCAAGATGACTGAAGATATTAAGACTTAAAATTAAAAATTAAGTGAGTTTATGATTAAGAGATGAAAATACCTGTCCATATAGTAAGATAAATAAAATAAAAACCTAATTAAAAAGCAAAGTCTATTTTTCTTGCCTTTCTTCCCTTGTTTTAAGCACAAACACATTTATTTTTTATCATTTTTATTGGAAAACAAGACTTAATATCTTCAGCCATTTTGCTTCTCCAGTAAATATGTATCTTTATTTATGAATGTTTCGATATTTGTGCTGGAAAACAAGACAAAAATAAGAAAATAAAGAAGGAAATATTTTCTGCCGTGATGAAAGTGAAGGAAAGTGAAAATAATTACAAATAACTATAATATTTAAACTCTGTACAAAAATTTTTAGTAGTACATGGGACTATTTATGATGTTTTTTGGTACTTTTTTATACTTTTATATTCCGCAGAAGAACATTCAGGCTTCGAACAACATGACGGCGAGTAAATAAGGATACTTTTTTTTTCATTGTAAACTAATTTTTTTTATATTATATATATTTTTCTTATATTATTTTTGTGATACATACCGGTAAATAATAAATAAAAACACACACACACACACAAAAAAAGAGAAAAACGGAGGTAACGATGAAAATAAAACAACAAAATATGAATAATTAGTTTAATATGTGTAAAGTAATGAACTAAAATAAACTATTATTGTAACACATGCACTATTCACGTGTTTCACTTTCATTTTCTCCAGAATGACTCATTACATGAGCCTTTTATTATCTGAGAAATGTGAATTATGTGCGTATGAACGCAGCAAACAGACTCTCATGATTCTCATGAGCTTTACAGCACATTTACGATCCTGTGAACTCTTGAAATGAGCTTAAATCCACAGTGGAAGGTCAAACGTGTGTGTGTGTGTGTATATGCTACTCACAGACTTTAATATGAATGCAGTCTTGTCCAGGTAATCCTGGACCTGGCCCTGCAGAAGAAAGATCCGCTGTTGCATTGACTGCATGGAGGCAGAACTGGTGGGACAAAAAAAAAACTAAAAATCAGCTTTGCATCACAGGAATAAATTACATTTTAAAATGCATTCAAATAGAAAACATTTCTTTTAAATCATAATAATATTTCACTGTTTTTACTGCATCAAATAAATGCAGCCTTGGTAAACAGACTCAAAAAAATCTTATTTATTCCAAACGTTTGACCAATAAATGCAATTTTCAGTGTGTTTAAGCAAGACAGAGATGTATGAACGGGCTTTACACTGTTCACCCTGCGAGAGTAAACACTTCTCCACAGACAACTGACAGATTCTTGGTGGTTTATGAACAGCTTGTTCTTCTCTGTTTTACTGCGATGCATTCCTGCGAGATCTCTCGGTCGAAGCCGACGCAGGTCAAACTCATTCACAATCAATCTCTCCATACTGAAAACAACACTGTTTCGCTTCCAATACGTCCTGGCTTATATTTGGCAGGTTATATTATATTACAGGTTTTATGTCTCCAGCTAACATTTATAGTTAGTTATAGATCTTTTATCCAATTAATAATCTAGATAAAGGCAGTTTAATGTTGTGTCGAAACAATCAAGCATATCAGCTTCTGTTGGAAAAATATACTTAAAGCGAACGCTTTTAACTTTTCAAAAACATGCATCAAATTGACTGTGTAAAACATAGACTTTAACTTTAAAATGTAAAACAAATACAAAATTATATATATATATATATATATATATATATATAACAATAATTTTTGATGTTTATACAAAATATGACATTATATTATTAAGAATTTTTAAATATTTAATGCTATATATATGCTATATATTTAAAAAAGTATATAAATATTATATGTATATAAAAAGCATTTTAACGCATATTTTTTAAAATTATTATTTATTATAATACAGTTTGTTTATATAAATTGAATATATAAATATTAAAATTAATTAAAATAAACCATATTAAAATATTTTTTATTTTATTTAATTTTATCTGGTGCATCATATATATATTAAAATATATTAAATATACATAATTAAAAAATGTGTATATTAAAATATGACATTATATTATTGAAAATATATTTAAAATATTACATATTTAAAAGTTTTTAATTATTATAATTTATTATTATACTATATATAAAGCATTTTTAAAGCATATTGTTGAAAATAAAATATATAAACATTCAAATAAATCCTTAAAATAAACCAAATTAAAATATTGTTTTATTTGATTTAATTTTATCTGCTGCATTATTTTACATTAATATCTTGAGTAGGCGTTTAAAACAAGTGAAACAAATGTAATATTTCAGTGCAAAAGTTCAACAAATGAGATTATGCCAGTAAACAAACAGAAAACAGACACTTCTAAACGATGCGAGATGAGAGTCTCATTTGAATGGAGAATATGCATATGAATGCACAACAGAGTCGTTATTCATGTTTATGAGCAGTGGCTGCCAAATGACTCATGAACTTCTGTGGAGCGCCTGGATACGCTCGGCTTTTCCCGCAGGATCTGCAATAGGTTTACAGGAAGCTTTGCAGGACAAGAGTCTGAAAGTGACCTGTAAACTCACGGAGAAACACAAAGAGCCACACAGAAGCAGCAGGGATTGTATTACACCTGCCAGCACAGGCCTACATTCAACATTACACAACCATGCTTTATAACCCTTTATAACTCACGTTCTGGCAGTTATGACAGCCTCTGATGTGCTTATTATTAACCTTTGAACATCTGCTGTATTATAATACAGTTTCACTTACTTGACTGAGCACTATTTAAGTTTTACTCCTTCACTCTTTGTTAAACAGGCCTACTTCTCTATGTATTATTGTTTTTAAAACTAGTTTGAATGATCTAAATGGAAACCATTTTGTATAAAATTACATTTTTTCTTTGATGGAACACTGAATACTCACATTATGCATGACATTTATTTTTGTTGTACACTAAAAAAAACATGATCAATAACGTATGACAACGTGTTTTTTTTACAATTGCTTTAACTCATCAAAATAAGTTAAGCAGTTTTCCATTTCTTTTTATGAGTTATATAAGATTCAACTCGTTTAATTTAAGTTGAAATGACTTAAACATTCAAGCTGACTGCTTAAATATTTAATGCAGCAACTTATTACCTGTTCGCAGACCAAAACAAATGTTGCATTAGCATATACTAGTGTAGGCTATGTTAATGCAAACCTTTAATCTAATTTAAATTATAATTTAAAGTTGCTGCTTTAATTTAAGTACAATCAACTTGGATGTTTAAGTCATTTAAACTTAAATGACATTAAACTGAAATTGTTCAATCTTGAATAACTTATAAAAAAGTTAAAAATTGCTTAACCTATTTTGATGAGTTAAAGCAATGTAAAACCATATGTTGTCATAACTTATCGATCATTATTTTTTACAGAGGTGAAATGACGCACACACTTGCAGAAGCCTACGTTACAAGCACACACACACACACAAACACAAACGCAGGTAACAGGTGTTTACTCACACTTGTCCCGCGCTCATCGAGCCTCTGGAGAAACTTTGGTCGTATCTTCCAGTCTCCACATATTCCTGTGTTAACCCATTATTCACATGCTGCACCACCGCCTCACTGCGCGCGTACGGATACGCGGGCGTCGCGTTGATCTCGCTGCGCGATCCCGTGCGGCGTCCCATCATGTTGAGCCCGCGCTGCGAGCCGTACATGCTCATGATGACTGAGCCTCAGCTTTACACCTAAAATGGCGGAGTTTAAAAAGTGAACCTGAGATCAGACCCGCAGCTCCAGATGAAACCAGTCGTGAAGATCCTCCGAGCGCAACTGGACTGAGGACAGTCCACAGGGAAGAGCCGCAGTTTAACGATCTGAAGTCACTCCCACAGACCCGCATCTGAACACACACACCCTAAACATGCAGTTTAATGATCTATAGTCACTCCCACAGACCCGCATCTGAACACACACACACCCTCACACACACATGCCTGCAGGGAGGTGTCTCTCTCTCTCTGTGTACTGTTCAGGGAAGCTCACTATTTCATTCAGCACAATGACATGTTTAAAACTATTTTCAGAAACACACTTGTTGCTAATGATCGTGCATGCAGATTTATGACATCCGATGAATTAAGAGAGCATATACCGAACGCTTTCAGAAATGCATTTGCATAACGATTTAAATGCATTGAATACATACATTCAAATGCATTTAATGCATTAAATGCGTTTGAATGCATTAAAAGCATTGACATATATATTTTTTCTCCCATCTCATATTTTTTGACACTGATCCATTAAACTTCAGTTTTTCATATTAGTAACTTGAAATGTACTGTGCACATATAAAACTTGTAAAATGTAAAATGGTGCAAGACTTTACGTGTTTTAAAACACTTTCCCTTTACGTGGGCTATTTACATATAATGCTTGTGAAATTAATGTTTTAGCCTTTAATCTTGATGTTGAGTTTAAAAAGTCCAAGTTCCTCAGAGATCATTTGAATGTGCATCCTGAAGTGTTTGCCAGTGATGGTTCTGGGTCAACAGGAAAGACGAGTATTTCTGTCAGTTTCTGTCATTAAGCTTCAGTCACTCTTGGCACCTGAATAAAGATGTGGTGCACAGGTATGCCAGAAATCAAACAGGTTAACACAGGACACAGCTAATGCGTGCACATTAAACTCCAACTATCCGCACCAGTGAATGTGATCAGATGTGGTGCTTCTCTTCTGAAATGATCAGAGTGTGTTTGGGTGCGGTGTGTTGTGGCTCTGACTTTCTCAGAGGTCGAACTCAGAGGTCGTTCGCTGCAGTAAATACAGAACCTCTGCACGATGTAAATACAACTTCTGCATTCAGTGAAAGTGAATTGAACATGTTGCATGAGAGTCTTTCCGCATGCACTCATATTCTGATTTTTTCTTACAATTGCAAGTTTACATCTCAAAATTCTGAATTGCTTTTCGGGAATTCTGAGTTTTTTATTTTTCTGCTATAGAATAAAATAAAAATTATTATTGTGACTTTATCTCACAATTCAGCTTCAACTTTTATTTATTTATAAAGCACATTTAATAGCAACGTTGTTGCCCAAAGTGCTTCACAGTTAACTAAAAACAGTAAGACATTCATGTATGAAGGCATATATGAAGGTAAGACCACACACTATAACAGTATAGTGAGGTCAGTGTAGAAAGAATTAAAATAGTGAAAACTAAAAGAGAGTAAATTATATCTACAATGTACAATGCACATTGCTAAAAGCGAGGTTAAAAAGATACGTTTTTAATTGAGACTTAAAAATTTCTATTGTCTGAGCTAGCCGGATATGAGAGGGAAGACTGTTCCACAGCTTGGGGGCCAAAAGCTCGCCACCCTTTGACTTCTTTTTGGAATAAGGGACCGTCAGCAGAAGTTGGTTCGTTGATCTGATTTGTACGATCCTAAAAGGTCAACAATGTAGTTGGGGACATGTTATGCATTGCTTTAAAAACCATTAGTAAAATCTTATACTCAATCCTGTAATGAACCGGTAGCCAATGAAGACAGCGTATTACTGGAGTAAAGTGGTCCCTATTTTTAGTGCCAGTCAGAAGCCATTCTGCACCAGCTGTAGACGACGCAGTTGACGTTGGCAGATCCCTGCATAAAGAGAGTTGCAGAAGTCTAGTCTTAATGTAATAAAAGCGTGGACGATGACCTCCAGATCTTGGGAAGTGAGAAGGGGTTTTATCTTAGAAATCACTCTAAGCTGATAAAAGCTATTCTTTACAACAGAGTTTATCTGTTTGTCAAAGCTAAGCGATGAGTCGACTATTACGCCAAGATTTCTCACACTTCACACATCTTTCACCGCCATTTCTAATGGAGCGAGGATATTGGCTATCTTCTCTTTGCAAATTTGTGGACCAAATATTGTCATTTCAGATTTTTTTTCATTCAGTTTTTAGACAGCCAAATTTTAAACTCGTTCAAACGGTCCAACAAAGACTTGAGGGACTGTTCGTTCCCGACTTTGAGAGGTAGATAGATCTGTGTGTCATCAGCATACATATGATAAATGTCATAGCGACGACAAATAGATCCCAGAGGACACATGTACAGAGCAAACAATGTAGGACTCAAAATTCAGACTTTTCTTCTCAGAATTCTGAGGTATAAACTCGAAATTGCGAGATAAAAACCCGGAATTGTCAGAAAAAAGTCGTAAGTGTGAGATATAAACTCGGAATTGTTAGGAAAAAAGTCGGAATTGTGGGATAAAAACCCGGAATTGTCAGAAAAAAGTCGGAATTGTGAGATATAAACTTAGAATTGTTAGAAAAAAGTCGGAATTGTGAGATATAAACTCGATATTGTGAGAAAAAAGTCAGAATTTTGAGATATAAACTCGGAATTGTTAGAAAAAAGTCGGAATTGTGGGATAAAAAGTCGGAATTGTCAGAAAAAAAGTCGGAATTGTGAGATATAAACTCGATATTGTGAGAAAAAAGTCGGAATTTTGAGATATAAACTTGGAATTGTTTGAAAAAAGTCGGAATTGTGAGATTTAAACTCGATATTGTTAAAAAAAAGTCAGAATTGTGGGATAAAAACCCGGAATTGTCAGAAAAAATTCGTAATTGTGAGATATAAACCTAGAATTGTCAGAAAAAAGTCGGAATTGTGAGATATAAAGTCGGAATTGTCAGAAAAAAGTTGGAATTGTGAGATATAAACTCGATATTGTTTAAAAAAAGTCAGAATTGTGGGTAAACCCGGAATTGTCAGAAAAAAGTCGGAATTGTGAGATATAAAAAGTATTAAAAGTATGGCAATTACCTTTTTAAGAGCACGTTTTAAATGATTTACTTTTGTAATACATGTTCCTCTTATTGTGCACGCTTCAACAGTGCATGTTATTCCTGATTGTTTAGGTAATCAGAATATAATAACTTACTGAGACTCTAAATACATCACATTACAGAAGTAAAATGTGTTACGGGTGACGCTTCACATTGGCTTGAAAAGAACGCTGGTGTTTCTGTGGGTGTGAACGGACCCAGACATGCAGTCGCAGTATTTCACACCAGGACGAGTGGATGAGCGCATCTGACCGCGCACACACACACACACAGGGAGAGAGAGAGGGAGTTTCTGCCTGTCACATTCACTGGGTTAATCATTGCTCTGGGCTCATTTCTGAAGGTGTTTACTGCATGTCTCAGCCTGAAGCGCGTTCCATCTCACCAAACCTCTGACTGTCACCAAACACATAATCAGAAGCATTCGTGAAAACTCTTTCTCAGCAAGAAATCATGCACATCATTATTGCATAAGAAAGAAGGCAGAAAGAAGAGCAATGACATTTTGCGATGCAATCACATTTTATGAATTAAACAGCTCGTAAATCACTAGAATGAAAGTATTATGCAAACATTTAAGACATTTTTTCATATACAGAACCTTTTGGCATAAAGGGTTTTTTCAAATCGAGTCAAGAACCCTAGAGTTCTATAGCCGAGAGAACCACACTGAAGCTTTTCTTCTCAGAGTCTCAAACTGTGCTCAAATTTGCTCACGACATCCAAAGTGTGCAACTATGAGATCTCAATATGAACTCAAAAATGTCTCATCAAATGATTTGAGCGGCTATACGGTCAAACCACAAAATACTCAGACACCAGATATCATTTTGTATATTTTTTTACTAGTGTGATCAGGACACTATAGTTCATATATGTAAGTGAGGAGAGAAAAATAAAGTAAACTGTGACATATTATACCCAAAAATTCTTCATACAGAGACTACCAGTGACATTAATAAACATTTGGGAGCAAAAATGATTGGGACACTTTGAGCTGATCATGTTCTGCTGAAGTGTGTTGTCTTTAATTGCTAATGCTCTTTTTACACACAGACTGAACACAATGAAGCATTGCTTGGTGATTGGTTGAGCTAAACTGGTATTATCTAATAGTGTAGTTAAATTTAACAGCTGACAGATATTCAACATAATTCATGTGTGAGACAGTCTAACAGAAGGACGGACAAAACCAGTCAAATATCAACTGAGTTCGTCATATTTTATTACCATTTTCCAAACTATAGCGAATAAACTGATAATGTGAGAAATGTTGAAGGTGTCTGAATACATTTTGTTTTGACTATATTTAATTTAATGGGTTTTAAAGAAACATCTGATGTGAAGTTGACACTCTTTGACTGTATCGATGCACATTTAGAGGTCCATGTTTTTCAGAAGTCGCTCTAATGATTTTCCCAGAGCATCAGAAATATTAGGCTGTCCTTCACACACATTTACACATGCAAACATGTTCTGTCTTTTTCCCCCCGTGCCGCCTCTGGCGAGGGTGGAGATGATCAGGATGAAGCCTAACAGACGCTTACTTTAAAACACACAAACACACA